>NC_132798.1:16982500-17282500 GCF_048594095.1 Paramormyrops kingsleyae
CATTTTCGGCCGACATAAAGCTTTTAAACGTGCCGAGAAAACTGCATTGTCACGCCACTCCAGGCCTGTCAGCAATGAAATGTGTGCATCGTGTTATTTATATCATGAACAGGCCTCGAAATTAAATAATGGTTATTTAAATTTTATAATAATTACGAGTTAATTGTTTGCTCAGCTGTTTGCTCTTTCATTCATGAGAACTAGTTTGGAGCTTCTGACTTCAGCTGTGCATCTGCCTGTATTGTTTGTGGGTGCGTGTGCACCACTCAGCTCCCAGCATGCTCAGCGCCACTGAAGCTCAACACGTATCACTGGGGGGGGTTTGGTGCCCAGAGGTGAGCAGATGCACCCTGAACATATATACCTGGATCATCTTGTGTTCCTATATACACACACTGGGCATCTGTGATAATGATTACATTTGTCAATAAAAATCAAGTTGATATTGGTCAAGTTAATGCCAGCTATTTACAAATTTGAAAATAAAATCATAGGAAAGCTACATGAGACTTTAGAAATAAGCCACACTGAAATCTCCCAGTGTTCTTGTACTGTTCCATAGCCATCGTCACATGGTCGTTGTGAACTGACTGATTGTGTGTGTTGTTGCCACTGATGAACCCCCCACCCCGACTTGAAGTGCAGTGCTGTGGCTCGGGGCGTGGCTTGGGGAGGGGGTGGGGGACACGGCAAGCATCCCGGTACCGGGATGAGAAACACCAGTTACTCAGCATCTCTCCAGTACGGCTACTGCCTGAAACATTAATGACAACACAGGAAGGGGAGCCTGAAGGCTGTGTAGCTGTGACAGCGATTCTGACGCTCAATGGGGGGGGGGGCATAAAGCCACTTATGTTACATAATTAAATGCTTATATACATTTTATTATTTTATTTATTTATACACATACATACATACATGTATACTGTACATACACATGTATACATACACACATGCATACACACACACACACACACAAACACACAGTGTTTTGTGAATAAATAGATTTATCACCTGACTTCTGAGTTTTTCAGCATCTGAGGATATCATCTGTCTACAGCACAGCCTCACTTGCTGTCTCTGGTCCTGGCACTGTTGGTCTATGCCACATCAGCACAAAGCACGCGAAGGCACACCTTTGTGTGTGTGTGTGTGTCGGGGGGGGGTTGTGTTTGCTCTGTAACAGAAATTTATTTTGGCCTTTAGCACTGGTGTCTCTCCCAGGGTTAAATTGAAGCCTGACACAGTGCCAGTTTTGGATGCGGTTCTATCCTCGGCTGACAGATATTTGGGTTTTGTGTGTAAGGAGTACAATCCAGCATACAGTATGATGAGAAACTGATTCATCAGTGGAATTCAGGTGAGATAAGGGGAGATTTTTTTTTGAGCTTGAAGAGTATAGCATTCATTCAGAATCTAAGGGAGCAGGAATTTTATTTAAAAGCAGGCAGATGTGGCAGGTGCCGTAGCCCTCGGCTACTCGAAGCAGCCTTGTCACGTCTCCCCATCGGCCCTGAGACATCAAACCTTGGGCAGCAGGACAATAATGAAGAATGAAATAAATAAATCATGTGAATAATGGAAATGCAGCTTTGGGTGGCTACTCGTTTTGATGTTCCGACGTGAACCAGAGATGGAGGAACCTCCTTGAAGACCAGACCCCACGTGTGACTGAGGATAAAAGAACTCGGATAAAAGTCAGCGAAATGACTTTGGCTCATCAAAGACCATTTCAGTTCCTGCACGCCACTCCATGCCTCATTGAAACAAAAAATATTTGTTGTGGGAAAGATCACTCACTTTAAATAATTAACCTTGGGGTTTTCCTCTTGGGGGGGGGGGGGGAGCTCGCTCACTGCCTGAAAGGGCTCTTAAATCAATCTTGCTTATTCATTTAAAATGCAGCATTTGTTTTGCCTGTGCGGGACACTTTGTGTTGGCCGTTTAAAAATGCACAAGGAAAAGTGCATAATAACAGGAAGGAACTAAATTTTAATCAAATTAGAATAGCACTTCAAAGGGTGTCCTGCTTTTCTGGACTGGTTTGCCTTTATGGATGGAAAGAGGCTATAAAATAAATGATTTGGCAGAACAAATGTTTCAGCTACTTGCCAAATATAAAATAAAACGCCCCCTGAGGTATGTATAAAGTTTAGCTGTGAAGAAATATTTATTTGGAAACCTGAATTAGATATATTTTCAAGCACATTTTGTACCAACATAGTCAACAATAGCCCTTCCTGATCAGGTTGGAAGGTCCCTTATAAAACAAGAGGATGTGAGAACATAAACAATGAAAAAGCTACACGTGCAGCTTGGCAGTGGCTTGCTCTGAAGACTAACGAAAAGATTCCTGAATGTTCATTGGACAGAAAGGCCATATGGGTGATCATAAGTTCTAGAATGAAGATCTGGCTTGCACCCGGTCCATTCATTTCAGTAATTGGTTGGCTATGCGCATCAGCTATTGTGCCAATTCAATGCAAATACAGGAAAATCATAATTTTAACTTGAAAGGCTTTTAAATCAGTATCAGCATTGTACTCATTGTACAGAGAGTGCTGGAAGAGAGAGGCTGACTGCGGTTTACCTTTGAAATGATTGATCACTTGTGAGCTGGCGTTAATTCCAGGGACACGTCAGGAGCCTGACCAGCAGGACCAACATGAGCTGCATCACCGATTTGTTTGCTTCTGCTTTCCAGTCATTTTGCTCTGACATGACTGTTGGTTTTTAGTTTACCCTGATATCGTGCTTAGATCATGGAGCAGTTTAATGAAGTGCATTTGATGGGCGTCATAATCTGCTTTAACTATTAAAAAACTTTTATATGACAGGACAAATAAAGAGTGGATTATGTTCCTTCCAGAATTTTGCAACTTCATGTTCCCTGTTTTTATTTTTTTCAAATGTTTGCAAGATTTTCAATTTGTGTATTTGATTAAGTATTTGTCATTCAATTATGCTATTGCAGATGTTTAAAAAATTATACAATAGTCACATTTGGATTTTGTATCATATGGCTTTTTGGTTCAACAAAATATATGTGACTTAGGTGTCTTAAAGAATAAATTAGATGAAAATTAGATTTATGTGTTTAAAATGTTTTATATTGTTTTAAAACAATATAAAGGTTATATCACTTAAATTTTTCTTAGTCTGCCAAAATAATGTGTTTATGTGTTTAAGTGTATTACTATAATGATACAATTATAACGGAGAATTTCATTTCTCATTAACCTATTTTATAATGAATGTGTGTATGTGTATATATATACAGTATATGAGTGTGTTTGTGTGTAAACTGTGTTTAAAATGGTCACAGGTTTATTATTATGTATAAAAACTCTACAAATGATACTGTCAATTCCTTCACTAAGCTACCATACTCACGTCTTCTAAAAGCGGCACCTTCTGAGCTGACTGGAACTCGCCGCTTTGCACAGGAATCTGCAGGTGATTTTATTGATTTTTGTTTTCCTTGCAGAGCCGATTACATAAACATACTTGTCGGCTGTGTCCGGCAAGCCCATTAAAGGACGCTTTTAGACCGTCCCATTAATAACGTTAAGTGTACCACCAGCAAGGCGTTGATTTACGTGAAAAGGCAGCAACGTTTCTTGTCAAAATACCAGGGAATAAGAAACGATAATTAGCTTGGTTCGGGGACTGAATTATGAATTAATTGCCTCCCCTGAAAAAACAGTCGACGTATTTCTGATGGCTTCCCTAAAAGGGTGAGAAAAAGGTCACTTTTTGCCCAGTATCTGCTAAGTTTTTTAATCAATATTTATACATTTTCCCGCTGCGCTAACAACAGTTGTGCTCATTTGTCCTCGGGTAACCATAACAACTGTCAAAGGGACTCTAAGGTGAGGGTACTGACCTGTCTATATTTCTTTGACCTCCGAGGCAAATAATGACCATAAAGTACCAGATGTAAACAAGTCCATAAAAACGCTTGACAGAAGAGCTTTTAAATCTAAAATTTACTCAACTGGGCAGCCCCACCCCTCCTTGGCAGTTACCCTTCTTTGCACCCTACTCTACCTCGCCCATTTTTATTATCGGGATACAGAAATTATTTTCCTGTGCTGTGTTGTGTAAAGTGCAGCGCTTAAGGTTTCTGTTTCAGGTCGATTTGTTTTCCTCGTCCGCAGGTCACCCTTCGCTTCACGGCGTTCGCCATGCGTCCGGCCTGGAAACGCCGGAATGTGTTGCACGGTTCCTGGGAGCCTCTGCTCAGGATATCGCTGATGGGGTGTGAGGGCAGGGATTCAGTATCAGCCCATCTGTCTTCGTGCCAGAAGAGTTTACAAGTCGATTGTACCTCGGTTGATAAAAAAAAAAAGAAATCCTCCAGACAAGATTTAGTGGGGGGCGCCCTTTCCTCCCGTCGCCCCCCTTCTGCCGGGAGGATCAGTCAGCGTGTGCTATTTTTTTTTTTTTAATCTCCCAGGAAAGTGCCTTCTGTCTCATGTTATAACAAGATGTGACATCCAGTCCGCTTTAATCAGTGTTTAGAGTAGCGGTGTGGGTGAGGGCTAGGTGGCTAAGCTTTTAGCTCCCGGAGTCAAAGACCCACATCTTCAACAGGAGGGACATGGAGGGGAAGCGGCGCTTCACTGTCAGTGTTATATGTATATAAACATGTAGGGCTTTGGGGGGGGGGGGGGGGGGGGTAAAAGAAGTTTCATTTCACCACAGGGGAAACAACATTTCTTAAAGCTGGATTTAGAACAAATCCCCAAGCTGAAGGAGCAGACTGGGACGGTCTGGGTCGGACTGGCCGGTCCCCGCTGGCCCTAATGTAAACCACAGGACATCCCTCCAGCCTGCCACTCTCTGCTAAATGCACCGCTCCCATATTAATATTGTAAAAGGCCATTACGTGCCCGTAAAAACCTCAGAAGACAGATACGTCAATTTGCAAGGTCTTCGCCTTCGGGAAGCAGAAGCGGGGATAATTCGCCATTAAAAGGATTGGTTCATTATTCGCGCTTCCCAGGAGCGCATAAAGGGGGAGGCCGTCTCACTTAAGCAGCAAATCCTCGCTCCCCAGTGAAAGGTGCTCCAGCAGCATGAGTTTTATTATCCAGCTGGAGTTTGCCGCTGAGATGTTTGTCGGGGTATTAAACCCGCCGTCGCCACGCGTGGCAATCCGTCAGCACCACGGAAAACTTCCTGGCCGAACGGCAGCGTGTAAATCAATTAGGGCCCTGACTTTTATTGGGAGGAGTATTACTGGGTGTTGATGCATATTTCATACCCACAGCCAGACAAAATGCACATTATAAATTACTAGCTCTGCTATTTGCTAAGAAACAAAAGAAAAATTATTGTTTGATTGTTGCCCAGTAACTACTATTGTTAACGATCAGTATTTAAAAGTATTTATTCTTTTCCTCAGAAATAAAACAAACTCACCATTGTGAAATGTTTTTAAAAACTTACACAAAAATTGTTCTGATTAATGATTTTTTTGTTACATATGTGAAATGAGCATGAATTTGGACTAAAGCTGAGAATTTATGCCGAATTTTGAAACTTTGCAACAATCAGACTCCATTGTGGTATTTATTTATACCTTTTCTAGTGTTCTGCATTTAAACTAAATTTACTTTCACTTCATGAATGGATTAGATGTTTGTTAAATGTAACGCTGATTTTACCCAAATGTTTCATCAACAAAAGAACATTGACAATGCTGGTTTTATTGAACTTTATAATTGTATAAATCATTAACCCCATGCACTTCCCACATTTCATGAGTTGAGGATTTATTTCTATGAAGATGGTTTAACTACTATCTTTACATATAAATGGTGAAAATGGCTATAAATACAATATAATTGTGAAACTAGTGTTGTCTTTCTGCTGTAATCTATCATATATACCTTGTAGAAAAGAACCTTTACATCATTTATTTTTAAATTTGAAAACAAGGTGAGCAAATAAACATACTAGAATTTCCATCCATCCATCCATCCATCCATCAATCCATCCATCCATCCATCCATCCATCCATCTATCCAGCCATCCATTTCACATAATTTCACGAGTGAGCTTAAAAAATAAAGCAGGTCTTACTCCGGTCCATGTCAAGCAAACAGACCATCATGTAAAATAGATTCACTATACTATACATACTACAGAAATCTCACAATGTAACTGGACAAAAACACCTCATGATAGCCGGTCTGGAATCGGCGGCTTTGCCATGAAACAGAAGTATGTGGCCTAAGGTACACAGCTTCCCCTTCACACCATCTTTTTTTTTAAAATCATGTCACCAGATGGTTCCATTGAGGGGTGGGGGGGTCACTTAGCTGTTAGCTTGTTTCTATTTGCTTTCAGCCCAGAGACGGGGGCTGTATTAGTCTAATGGTTATAAAACACCTGCTTTGTAAATAAAACAAACAAAACATTCTGAAAGACTGAAAGCAGAATACCTACGTGATCAGGTTAAAGGGCCACCTCTCTGCCGTGTTCCTGGGCGTCCAGGAAGTACCAGCAGATGTCTGGAGCATAGAAAAGGACTTGATCTCATCGCTGTGAAAGGGGGCCACACAATCAGTCGCAGCTTATAATAGGATGTTTGTTAAATCAGACAGAAAAAGCCATTCACTGGGGAAGGATGCTTACCATCTAGTGGTTATACCCATCTTGGGTTTCCGGTGGCCCCCTGTGTGGGGAGGCAGCCTGTGTCAGACACTGTGTGCTACTTGCAGATCTGTCGGCTGCATGAACAGAGTATGTTGGGGTGCATGACACACTGGGCTGTATGAAACACTGACCTGCGTGACACCATGAGCTGCGTGACGCACTGGGCAGTGTGACACTTTGGGGTGCATGACACCCTGGGCTGCACAACGTTACATGCTGTGTGACAGTCTGCACTGTGTTACATGGGGGGGCTGCATGACATTATGAGCTGTGTGACACTCTGGGCTGCATGACACACTGGCCTATGGGACGCTCTGGGCTGCATGACACGCCGGGCTATGTGACGCACTGGGCTGCATGACACCTTGGGCTATGTGATGCACTGGGCTGCATGACACTGCATATTCCACGCTATCCCATAACATTCTGAGGACAGTTTGGGACACTTGGTATTGCAGATCCAACCGTAAAAATAAAGAAAATATCTGCAGTGCACAGTGCTGGTGTGGATGTTGTGAACGAATTTGCAGGTGTCACATTTGTGCAGAAATGTGAAAAAGTTCCCCTGACCTACCCCTTTGTACCAGCAGACACAGAGAGTGGGGCATGCCTGTTTCCTGTCAGCAGGAACTCCCAGTAATCCTATTTCATGCCCTCCCAGCACCACAGACCAGATTTGGCAAATAAATATACTTTGGTAAGAGCACGACTGACAGTCTTTTCTGCATCCGCCATATCCGTGCATGGGATGGCGCAGGTCATTGGCCTCGCATTCGTATCTCCTGTATCTCCTGTATCTGCTGGCCACGCAGGTGAAAATAAACACAAACAATTCATCCAAAAGCCACTGCTTTACCCTAAAGCTGACTCCGTCATCTGCTCACGGGCCTTTAAAGACTTGTGCAGTGTCATTATTTGCCATATATGCGAAAATATACACCAAAATATAAATACAAGCTGTGTAAATGAATAACGAATAGTTTCAACATTAATTAGCCTGTCAGGAAAAGTAATTGACACTATAGCCAGGGATTAATTCACTTTCAGGACTTTTGTTAATTGCAGGTATTAATAATGTGAATGTATCCCATCAGCTAATAACAGGGGACACAAATGAAAAGCAAAGCGGCGTATAAATGTTATTTGTTGTTATATTTTGGATTGAATAATTCACACTTGACCTGTACTTCATGCTGGCAACAACATTTATGTATCATTTACACAATTATATTAATTTTTTTAAACTCCTTTGTATGTAATGTGCTGTGTTTTGATATTTTTGTGTGGCTAATAAATGCTGTTGCCAAATGGTAATTAGTTTTTGATCTTATTCATGATAATTTGAGTGACTCTCTGTGTTGGGCAACACTTATATACTTAAACTGGCAGGATTTAATCGCATTCTTTCTACTTATATGACAAAACCTCTACATCAACCACTACATCACCTGACATTTTACAAAAATAATGTATTTAATTTATTGACTCCTAAGCTTGGACAGCAATTTATTAACTCATAAGTACTTTATAGTCTAGGTACTAATTGCAGATGTTTATTTCTGCGCTGTTTCTGAACCGCTGGAAAGCAAATTTGCCAATGAAATTTCTCTCAAAGTTACATGCAATGTTCCACTTATGTATGACGACTGAACATGCTAACAAGCACCAAAAAAAGATATAAATCACCTATTAGAGCAGAATATATTCATTCATTCATATATATATATATATATATATATGCATTCACTTCTGGATTCAGTGTGTCACTGATTGGTGAAATAACTGTGGTTTGGCCAGTTGGACTGAGTTTTGAAGGACTTTGATCTCGTTTGAGCTTCTCCTGCAGCCAGCCAGGCTCTGCGGTCCTTGCAGGTGGAGTAACTGAGTGATCATTAACCTGCCTCACTAGCGGTGCTCTGCTGGTCTCCTGGCCAGTGCGGAATGAAAGGTCACTGCTTCATATTGTCAGCACCGAGCAGGCTAGACGGCCGCCTTTCCAGCCGTGCCTGTCCAGCTGACTCTGCACCTTCCCATCAGGGCTAATCAACTCACTTCAATGAGCTTTAACCTGCTGTTCCTATAGGACAGCTGGGAGGGCGAGGGGACACGTGGCAGGTCTGGACGCCCCAAGGACCTGCAATGCCACCTCCTTTTGCTGTTTGTGGCCTGCATGTGCTGATTGGACAAACAAAGACAAGGGTCACGGGAGGGCGGAGTCAGATGTCCGTATTGCAGTTCATTAGACCCCGTGTCATTGGCTGGAGATGTGTCCCTATCCGCTGGTCTGACCTTTATGGCATATAAATGTTTGTGTGTTTATGTCTGGGATGTACAATAACATAAAACGGATCACTTTATTCAATTAACTGCAATTTCATGCACAATTTGCCTGTGACAATTTATTCAATCATTAACAGATAAGCGGGAAACAGCACGGAGTTTTGCATGCCGTCAGCATCACGGGGGAAAATGCATCCCTGAAATGCAGATGTTCGCGCCGGTCATCTGCAATAACAGATCGATGCAGACATTCACCTGACGAGTTTAATTAAATACACTCAGCAAGTCTATGAGCAATGGAGCTGGAAGAGAACTGCGCACAATTCAGTGCAATAAATAGCCGTTTTTGTGCGCTGAAGGTTAATTTATGTAATTAAATCTTCATTAAGAGCCAGAAGTACCTGGCCAGTCTTTAATCTTGCTAATACTGTGTTGTTCATTAAACAAATTGGCCCAGAAGAAACACTGAAGTCACCCTTCATTACAGTTAAAAAATATTCAATTAAAATAACAGAAAGTCATTTTACTTGAGATCTCTACATTGCATGTATTAAAAGTGTAGTTTAAAAATTAATTGATGTCCTTGGATTTAAGCAGTGATAGGAAATTATTATCATATTAATAGTAATAATGATCAGCTCTGTAATCAGCCATTCTTTTTGTAAGTGCTCTTTTATTCATTTTTAGTTTTATTCTTCATAGCCATAAGGCTTTAGAAAATCACAAACCTCTTTAAACTGATTGAACTTGACTTTTTTTTTTTAAAAGATGTTATTTAGACTGGCCTTATTAGTCCTTTCTAGTTGATGATGTTCAGGGAAACTCATAACATATCAGGAGCTTAGCAGTCAGATGAAGGTCTCGACCTTCATTTGGGAATTGATTAGCGATCAGAGAGCAGCCACAGCACCGTGCTTCTGTTTAATTGAAGCTTTATTCTTTACTGCTGACTTAAAGACATAGTAAGTACTTACAAGAATAACTTAATGATCTCTAGGAGTGCGCATGTATCAATGCAGCCAGTGGAAGCCGGAGGTCATGCACGGGGTGCGTCCACCGGCCAGCTCCCTGATCCGTCACAGGAAATAAATGCTTTATCTCAGGCTTTGCTGGCTGGCGGACTTTCAAGGTTCACTATTTCTCCGGGTTAACCAAGAATCAATAGTGCTTCCAGCCTCAGAGTGGAGTGCAGTTTCTCTATATCTGTGACCTGGTTTCATACAGTGCATGGCTGGTGCAAACCCAAGTATCACCTGCAGTGACCCCCGACCGTAACATCTTCACTTGTAGAGCTTATCAAGATGTTCGTAGCTTTATCATGGACTGAAAAGCAGGTGTGGCTTTGTGTAAACGGGAAACTATTATTTTGAGAGAACACAGCCATTCAGTGTAGTGATAAGGATGTTTAATGCGTTGACACAACAAGAGAGGCACAGACTGTGAGACCTGAAGAGTCATCCCATTACTGATTTCTCTACTGTCCCAGTTTCCCAATATGGAAAAAATAACATTCCTGTTATAAGAAAGACCATTTTATGGCAGCTCTGCTGATTATGTTTGGCTCTATGCTGTAAATGGCAGTTTTACTTCAAGGAAGATCTCGTCGCAGACAAATAATTAACGCTATTATCACCCTGGGTACACAATGGCCAAATTGGGGTCACTATTCATGATCTTCGCGTGGTCATCTTCAATTCCAAGTGTCACCCTTAGTGTCTGTTCCCATGGTTACCAATCTGCCTAGGCAAAGGTCAGCAGGTGGTGCAGTGGTTAAGAGTGTGGCCTTATGACCAAGAGGTTGCGGGTTTGAGTCCCTGGGGGGTAATTGCTGTTGTTCTTGAGCATGGCACTTATCATGAATAGCTTCAGTAAATACTCCAGTAGCAAAAAGGCAAATTCTTCAATTGCGATGTGTTTGAACAGCTTTTGTTGTGATGCCAACGTGGTGAATCAGTAGTAAAATTATCTCAACTTTAAAGACAGATTTGGCATGTTTGGCGATTAAGAGCATAAATGGATAAGATGCAATAAGATTAAATATTTTTTATTGACCCCAGAGGGAAATTCTTTAATCCAAATGGAGAATTATGAGAAAAATCATAATTAATTTAGGCTTGAAATCAGTTTGCACCAATACTGTATTTCTCTAAAATATCCTGCTGAGGCAGTGTAGCAATACCAATCTTAATCTTTTATCTTCCTGTGCCTGAGGTTGGCAGGTGAAAATAATTAGTGGTGGTAATTAAACATAAATTGCTGGTTTCATGCGATAATAGAGTGAACAAGCAAGCAGGAATCTCCTCCTGATTAGTGTCATCAAAGATGGTCTGGAAGTGTGTAGAGGTTTTACCAGTTCGGGTGCTGAAGATCTCCCTCCATCGGTTTGTCTGCTGTGCTGCTGAAGCTGAGGGGGGGGGGGGGGGGTCAGAGCCGGTACCCCGTCTGAGTCCACGGCCCCTCTGACGCAGGTCCTCTTTAACGGATTTTGACATCGATAGAAACTCCCACCGCTGGTGCCCCAGTCTGCCTTCTTGGGCCCCCGCCGTTTGCCCCCACTGAAGATCCTGACAGCTTACAAAAGTGGTGTTTGTAGCTGGTGATTGTTTTAGGATCAAAGATTCCCTGACTTGACAATAAATGTGGTTTCAGTTCCCCCAGCTAAAATCTGCCAATATTCAGAGGGCTAATTATTTGTTAGATTCCTGTAAATAAAGATAAGCCAGGTGAAACTTTCACTTATTTTCTTAAAAAGGCTGAATCCAACTGCGCTAAATTCCCCGCACTCCTCCCTTTCTTGACTTTGCCTCTGACTAAAAACATTCAGCACCCAGCCCCCACCCCGGGAGGAATAAAACAAACGGAACAGTATCAGAGAAAGCCGCAGTATCTCACGGGCGCTTGGCCTAATCCCATTTCAGTGCCCTGCCTGTGTTTGTTCAAAACCATGGAATGAGTCAGGGGGTGGACTCACGGTGCCGCTCACGGTGACCCAGTGGGACCCGACAGCACCTGGCTGGACGGGCGGCAGGCAGGACAAAGCCAGCTGGGGGGGGGGGGGTAATTACTACAAGGTATTCTTTAGAGGACCAGATGGGACAGCGGCACAGGGCCCTTGGCCCCTCCCTGTCACTCACAGCGTAATTCCATTGAATGATACACTTAACCCTCCCACCAGCCAGGCCTCTCAGCCCTGCACCGCAACTTCATTTCAGCCAATCTGCATGCGTCTTCCCTGGGGGACTTAAAGGACCAATCGGAAGCCCAGAACTGCTCCCGCAGAGCCACGTGCAGTAGCAGACACGCCCCTCTCAATGTCAGCCGGGGCAAAAAAACAGACAGGAAAGCAAAAAGATGTATGAAGCGAGTGATGAAGGAAAAGGGGACTGAGCTTGTTGAAGGCAAGGTCAAAGTTGGGGGAGCGGGGAGGAACCCCCCCCCCCCCCAAGATCAGTGTGGCCACCTGTTAGACAGAAACGTTCTTTCTCACCTCGTCTTGTTTCCTTGTAGGAGTCTACATGTCTCCTCAGTTACGTTACTGAGCTTAAAGGTCAAACTTTAGCAGAATAAATAACTAAGTGCCCTTTTATATATTTTTGCTTTTTTTTTCAGGCGATGTGTGATTCAGCAGGTTCCTGTTCCTGCAATCAAATGCATACGGCTCAAGTCTGTGAGTCGACAAAGTGATTTCATTGTTGGCCCCCGGAGCGAGTCCCTTAACCCCTAATTGCTGCAGGGACTGTCTGACCCTGCTTACTCAATCGGACGTCACTTTGGATTAAAGTGTCTGCTAAATAAATAAAATGATATATATCGATCTGCCTCAGAACGCAACTGATTTTTAAAATATAGTGCACAGGCTGCATATCTCTCCATTTTGATCAGAATGATCAGAATGTAAAATTATAGCATGTTTCATGCTTTAATCCCTCCTTGATCAAAAAAGAGGGAGAGTTTTTTTGAGGGTGGGGGGTGAGCATGGGGGAGGAGGCAGCAGGACTTGTGTCAAGCTATAGACCCAGCAGTTAGCTGCCCAGGGTGGGGGCTCTGTGTCCTAATTTAATTACATCGCAACCTTGCCTGTATAATTCAGTGCCCCCTCACTGCCTCCCCCATTTGTCTCCCCATGATGAATATTTCATTGTTTACCCACCGTCCCCCCAAAGCCGCCAGAGAACGAGCCCCAGCCTTTTTGTGTAGGGTCGAGTTCAGAGTGCCTAAAAAAGACTTTTATATTAAAATCAGGGATCGGCGATGAAAGGGGATGAGGCCATGGTGTGGGATAGAATGGTCTTTTTGAAGTAAATTGTTACATTAGGCAAATTTATGGAAATACACTTTGTAACACTTTGCTGACTGAACTTCCATTTAAACCAAAATATTTATAAAGCAAGTCGTCAAACAAACGCGGGAATATCGGCGGCTTAAACAATGATCCCGCGGCCCCCCGGGGAAGAGGGCGACGGGCACGGCCTGAATCTAGGTGTCTGCGCCTGATTTTATGACCTGTATATTTTGTATGGGGATATAATTTGCACAAGGATGTATTTTCAACATTTTGAACACAATGTTGGGTGGGTGGTGGGGGGGGGTTCAGCCAACAACGGTCAAAATGATTTGTATCAGGGTCATGCGCATATATTTGATCCAATCATTTTGACACGTTAAAACGCCCCAAATGTTTACACTCACGCGCTGCCGTTATTGATCGTTCTCTGTGACGCTAAGGCCAGGAAACGCCAGCAAGCTCGGGGTGGGGAGGCGGTGAGCGGGGGAGTGCAGAGCGTAATGGAGGCCGGCTAATAGCTATGAATCTTAGTCAGGGCTTTCCGGAATTAACTCGCGAACAGACGTGACATCGTTTGTAGTCCAGGGCGTCGGGGGGGGGGGGAGGGCGGGAGGTCGAGGATACAGCAATGCGCTACCTCCCTGCAGGACCAGCCGGCCGACCCCCGGGCAGAGCTCTGCTCGCCGATAAATCAAATGTCTGAGGGCCTCACCGGCGAGACAAAGCAACGCGGGGTTAAAAGCCAGCGGGGCAGATGGCTGCAGCTACACGTGGGGCGGCTAACAAACCCCCGCCGGATACTCGGGGCCGACAGCGGCGGCCTGCGGGGGCATTACAGACTGGGCCCAGGCAGCTAATTAGCTGCAACTTTATGAGCTGCAAGACAGCATTGCATGCTGGGTAGCAGGAACCAATGCAGAGCAAATTTTCAGTGCTTTCTGGAGTATATATTTTTTACGTTAAAAAATCAGTGGTGTGTGGCTCAGAAGGTGAGAACGCCATGCTTGTGATGTCGCTGGTTTAAATCCTGGGGTCGCCAGGGTGATTTCACACTTGGGCCCTTGAAAGAGGCGCTTAACCTCCAGTTTGCTCCAGGGACTGTCTGACCCTGATTCCTCAAAAAATAAAAAAAGTTCATTGCTTTGGATAAAAGATTCTTCTCAGTAAATAAAATGTCAATGACAAAGGCAGAAATCAAAGAATCATTTGCACAGTTCAGAGTAATGGACTAAGCTGCTGAGTGCATCAAAGAATGAAAACATATCGGGAAAGAGACCTAATCATAATCCAAACATTTACCCAATTAGGCCATTTAATCTTCCCCTTTTGGGAGTCAAGCAGAATGAAAACACTATGTGTGTTTGGTTTGTCTGAGTGAGCGGATGCCACACGTTGTAAGGACCAGAACTAACTGCTGGTAGTGTAACCTCACTGGTCTATTTTAAAATGTCTTAATCCATCTCAGATGAATTCTTGGTGAAGTGCTTCCTGTGACAGGACATTAAATAGGCAGGTAAACAATGAGCTGCTCTCTGCAAACATGGCCTTTAGTGAGAGGATTTAAACTTCAGCTTCTTAAGACTGTCCTATTGTGACACGGCTTCCTTTGAACATGTGAAACCACAGGAATGTAATTTTCCACAGTGCCTGGTGCCAACACAAAGCGGGAAGAGTGATCACACCTCAGAGGGAAGATTGATCACACCTCAGAGGGAAGAGTGATCACACTACAGAAGGATGAGAGATCACACCTCAAAGGGAAGAGTGATCACACCACAGAGGGATGAGAGACCACACCTCAGAGGGAAGAGTGATCACACCTCAGAGGGAAGAGTGATCACACTACAGAAGGATGAGAGATCACACCTCAAAGGGAAGAGTGATCACACCACAGAGGGATGAGAGACCACACCTCAGAGGGAAGAGTGATCACACCACAGAGGAAAGAGAGATCACACCTCAGAGGGAAGAGAGATCAGGCCACAGAGGGAAGAGAGATAATTCCACAGAGCGAAGAGAGATCACACCTCAGAGTGAAGAGTGATCACACCACAGAGGGAAGAAAGATCACACCTCAGAGTGAAGAGAGATCAGGCCACAGAGGGAAGAGAGATCAGGCAACAGAGGGAAGAGAGATCAGGCCACAGAGGGAAGAGTGATCACACCACAGAGGGAAGAGTGATCTCACCATAGTGGGTAAAGTGATCACACCACAAAGTGAAGGATGGTGACACCACACAGGGAACAGTGATCATACCCCAAAATGGGAAAAATGAAAACACCACAGAAAGGAAAACGATCACGCTGAAAAGAAGAGTGCAGTCATACCAATGCTCGAAGAGTGACCACACAAAGAGACAAGTGAAAAGTCAGTGAAAGAGAGAATTGCCTTTATTCTAAAAATTCTAGTTTTAAAAGTGACATCTGCATTTTTAAAATTAAAATATGTAGAAATTAGAGAAATGTAAAGCAGTAATCCAAATCCAACATATCATGCATTGATCAGAGACACTTTTTTTGCCTTAATATTTTTTGCATAAGTGTATCCGGTGTAAATGTAAAACGTGAAGCCGTTCCAAACACACCGCACCCATCCTATTGCCTCATCCCTCAGAAGCTTCCAGATGCCAGGCGTAGGGGGGAGTCATAGCGGGGGGGAGGGGCTGCCTGACACGACCCCGCCTGTGACAAAAGGAGGCCGGTGAGTTATAGCGCCACCATGGCGCTAATTAAAACTGCTGCTTGTAACTTTCATTGCTCCCCCCCCTCTTTTCATCGCGGCGCGTGGATGACGGGGGGCCTGGGCACTAACAAGGGGCCAAATTGAATAACGGGGCTTGTGCCCGTCCTGGCGGGGCGTCACCAGTCGAGGCACTGGAATTACACGCTGGGTGCCCCCCCCCTCCCCTACCCATTGTGGACTTGATTGATAAACGGTGAGAGGGGCTTGTCAAAACAACAGGCCTGCGCCCAGTGGGACGGCAATATGGCCCATTTAGTCACCCGCGAGGCTCCGCCCCCCCCCCCCCCCCCCCCCCCGGGAATTGTCACGGAAAATTAGAGTGGGCTGCTAACCAGGCTCCCCACTTTGGGGAGCCCCCGCCCCAATATGCAGATCAGGCTACCGCCCCACAATTTAGCAACAAATGTATCAAGTGAAACAAAATAAAAGGCAGGGAAAATTGCTGGGGAGGAATTGGGGAGTGGGGGGTGGAACAAAGATCCGATGGCCGGGTTCAGCTCGGTCCCCCAGCCAGCTGTGGAGCCCCTTTTAGCGTAATTCCCAGCAGCTCCCAGGACGCTCGTGCTGCCCTGAGCCGTAATCCGTGTCCCAGTTCGTGTGACAAATGGAACAGTGCAAAATATTGCATTATATATTAAGTGCCTTGAGTCTGTAAATCACTGGATGCCGCCAGTAGGGAAGCGGCTGCTGCACGGGGTCCTAATGCCCGGGGACCGTCCACAGAAATGCCCGTCCTGCACGCAGATCTGTCTCACAGAATTAAATTAGACGCGTCCTCTGTCCTAAGACTACAATGCAGGGATGTTTGTCCCCCTGATGCGTGCCTGTATATATTCAGTTTCTGTGCAATTTTTAAAAATAAAAAATAAACAGAGAAGCAGTCCAAAAGCATTTTACCAAAATATCAAAGTCATCCAGTCCGTATTATAATTTCAGCGATATTTCTCTTGTATTGTGCTATGTAATTGCACTTTATATAAGTCAAAAGAATAAAACATTTTTGTATTCTTGGATTCACAGCCCCAGGGTCCGGAAATGAAATGGTGACTAGTGGAAAAAGCATGAGGTAACAGTTACGCTTTTAATCAGCTGACTCAGAAACTGTGAGTTTTTGCTGCTGGGGCTGAGTGAATGTTTCACGCTGTGATTGGCTGGTCAGGTCAGGCAGACGCGGCAGTGCATCACCAGGGAACGTGAACACTTCTGTTTTTCTCCACATTGCCTCCTTAAGCAGGCGGCACACCTGCCGTCTGACTGTGGTGCAATTAGGGGCAGCAAGTGGGGGCACCCCTCCTCCCGCTGGGGGCAGGGCGGTGGGGGGGGGGGGGGGGGGAAGAGTAGTGAGCTAGCAGTTATCTGACAGCCAATGCAAATAATATTTCATAGCATCAATACAGCACATATATTCAGTAGTGTATTTTTCAATTGTCCTTATTTGTTTGTTTGTTCGTTCGTTCGTTGCATGAATGTATGTATTAAGAACATAAGAATTATACAAACGAGAGGAGGCCATTCGGCCCATCGAGCTCGCTTGGGGAGAACTTAACTAATAGCTCAGAGTTGTTAAAATCTTATCTAGCTCTGATTTAAAGGAACCCAAGGATTCAGCTTGCACTACAGTATGTTATCAGGAAGACTATTCCATACTCTGACTACACGCTTTGTAAAGAAGTGCTTCTTTAAATCCAGTTTGAAATGTTCTCCCGCTAATTTCCACCTATGGCCACGAGTTCTTGTATTTGAACTAATGCTGAAGTAACTATTCGGTTGAATAGCATCCAAACCTGTTAGAATCTTATAGACCTGGATCATGTCCCCCCTCAGTCTCCTTTGCTTGAGGCTGAACAGATTTAGCTCAACTAACCTTTCCTCGTATGACATTCCTCTAAGACCAGGAATCATTCTTGTGGCCCTACGCTGCACCTTTTCTAAGGCCGCAATGTCCTTTTTAAGATATGGTGACCAAACCTGCACACAATATTCTAGGTGAGGTCTCACCAAGGAATTGTATAATCTTAGCATTACCTCCCTTGACTTAAACTCCACACACCTGGAGATATACCCCAACATCCTATTGGCCTTTTTTATTGCTTCCCCGCACTAGCGAGAATGAGACATGGAAGCATCAACATACACACCAAGGTCTTTCTCATAATCAGCTACCTTTATTTCAGTAGGTCCCATAAAATACCTGTACTTTATATTTCTGCTCCCTACATGGAGTACCTTACATTTGTCTATGTTAAATTTCATCTGCCAGGTGTCGGCCACCGGGTTTATAGATAAATATGAGCACTGAGTTTCATTAAATATCCCCATTTCTGTGTGATGTTTCCGATTAATTTTGGCCAAAAATTAAATTAATACATAAATATGGTAAAAAAAAAAATCAGAATGTCTTCATAAACAGGAAATATACAGAATTTATAATATATTACAACAACCATAATAATTTTTTAAAACTGTAAATTAAGAAATTAATATTTCAAAATATTGAGACTGGTCTTTCATTTCAGAAAAAGAATTCCAGTTAAATATGGATTAGTCTTTCAAGGTGTTTTCAATTGATTCAAGCTATTAATTAATGAAGCGGGATTGCGGCAAAGGGGCAAAGGGGCGGCCCCGAGGTCACATGGCGGCGAAGGGGCAAAGGGGCGGCCCTGAGGTCACATGGCGGCAAAGGGGCAAAGGGGCGGCCCTGAGGTCACATGGCGGCGAAGGGGCAAAGGCGCGGCCCTGAGGTCACATGGCGGCAAAGGGGCAAAGGGGCGGCCCTGAGGTCACATGGCGGCGGAAGGGCAAAGGGGCGGCCCTGAGGTCACATGGCGGCGGAAGGGCAAAGGGGCGGCCCTGAGGTCACATGGCGGCGGAAGGGCAAAGGGGCGGCCCTGAGGTCACATGGCGGCGGAAGGGCAAAGGGGCGGCCCTGAGGTCACATGGCGGCGAAGGGGCAAAGGGGTGGCCCTGAGGTCACATGGCGGCAAAGGGGCAAAGGGGCGGCCCTGAGGTCACATGGCGGCGAAGGGGCAAAGGGGCGGCCCTGAGGTCACATGGCGGCGAAGGGGCAAAGGGGCGGCCCTGAGGTCACATGGCGGCGGAAGGGCAAAGGGGCAGCCCTGAGGTCACATGGCGGCGAAGGGGCAAAGGGGCGGCCCTGAGGTCACATGGCGGCGAAGGGGCAAAGGGGCGGCCCTGAGGTCACATGGCGGCGAAGGGGCAAAGGGGCGGCCCTGAGGTCACATGGCGGCGAAGGGGCAAAGGGGCGGCCCTGAGGTCACATGGCGGCGGAAGGGCAAAGGGGCGGCCCTGAGGTCACATGGCGGCGGAAGGGCAAAGGGGCGGCCCTGAGGTCACATGGCGGCGAAGGGGCAAAGGGGCGGCCCTGAGGTCACATGGCGGCGAAGGGGCAAAGGGGCGGCCCTGAGGTCACATGGCGGCAAAGGGGCAAAGGGGCGGCCCTGAGGTCACATGGCGGCGGAAGGGGCAAAGGGGGGCCCTGAGGTCACATGGCGGCGGAAGGGCAAAGGGGCGGCCCTGAGGTCACATGGCGGCGAAGGGGCAAAGGGGCGGCTCTGAGGTCACATGGCGGCGAAGGGGCAAAGGGGCGGCCCTGAGGTCACATGGCGGCGGAAGGGCAAAGGGGCGGCCCTGAGGTCACATGGCGGCGAAGGGGCAAAGGGGGGCCCTGAGGTCACATGGCGGCGGAAGGGCAAAAGGGCGGCCCTGAGGTCACATGGCGGCGAAGGGGCAAAGGGGCGGCCCTGAGGTCACATGGCGGCGGAAGGGCAAAGGGGCGGCCCTGAGGTCACATGGCGGCGGAAGGGCAAAGGGGCGGCCCTGAGGTCACATGGCGGCGAAGGGGCAAAGGGGCGGCCCTGAGGTCACATGGCGGCGAAGGGGCAAAGGGGCGGCCCTGAGGTCACATGGCGGCGAAGGGGCAGCCCTGAGGTCACATGGTGGTGCGGGATGCAGGCATGTCCAGCGGCTGGGGAGTCACAGATTCGGGGAAGCTGGCGTGAGATAAACTGGAGGACAGGGAAAGGGGGAATGGACGTCTGGGTGGTTTATGTCCAGCCCAGACCACTGGTGACCCCAGTCAGCGATGCTCCTGGGTCTTCACAGAGCAGAAAGACACAAAGAATTCTTCCGGACAATTAGGCAAGGTCACGCCACTCCTGTCTGAGGGGTAAAATGGGGTCTTGCAGGGGGTTTGGACTCAAGGAGGGGGATTCTCACCACTGGCTGCATGTGCTCTCTCCGTGTTTCTGCAGGAGGTTCTCCAGGGACAGGAAGTGGAGAGACAAGGCGATGGAACAGAGCCTGGTGGAGGGGGGGGCATTCCTGTCCGGACCGGACACCCGGCACTCAGAGATGTCAGGAGATTAACTGTCATTGTCTTTTTTATTATTCCCTAAGAATGACTGACAAGTGATTCCAATGAGGGGAAGAACACAGCCAGCATTCACTTCACGGGCTCTGAACGAGCATGTTTCAAAGCAAAAGCAGACAAATGTGTTTTGAGCAAATTTCATATGTTTATATATAGACCGTTGTTTCTGTTCATAGTGCCTTTCATTAAATCAGTTCTTTATCCTCTTTTTATGCACCTCTGCATTTTCCCCTTCCCCCCCTTCATGCCTGGATTCCATTGTTTTCTTGCTCCCTCACCCCCCCTCCGAATTACCTGCGTTGTTGGGATCTTACCCATCTGACCCTGATCTTGTAAACACCTGCACCTTTACTTCTCTACTCTGTATACTAAGAACAGAAGTACAGAGGACAGTAAAAATCCCCGGAAGTCATTCTTGCCCCCCCCCGAAATATCAAGGATATATTGGTTGCATCCTCGCCAAATGAGACCAATCCCATGATTCATTGTAGCCCAAGTTTATTCCTGGGAGCTGCTCTTGAGAAGACCATAAGCACAATCTTTGCGTTCTTGATATTGAGAAACACCTCTTGCCTTGGTTACGTTGGCTTTTTTGGGTGAGAGGGGGCTGTTAGTTTGGAATAAAGAAGCTGCATTCTTCAAATATTTTGCCTGTTTGGCTGCACATCTGCACCCTGTGATGTGACAGGGCCCCACATCCATATCCACGAGGCCCCCCGACCTTAAGACCCCTGCTTCCTGTGCTGCAGGCTCCCTGTGACAATGTACTGGATGGATGGATGGTCAAACAGACAGACGGAAGAATGGATGGATAGATGGATGGACAGATGGATGGATGGACAGATAGATGGATGGATGGACAGATAGACGGATGGACAGACGGGTGGATGGACGGACAGATGGATGGATGGATGTGTATTTTTAGCTTGAGGATGCCTATATTATGAGGCTATCTAGATGTTCTGTTATTTCTTTATTTCTTAATTAGTTTTTTTCTCCTCAGTTTAAGCTGCCTGTTGAAATCCTTGCAAATGAAGCATGGATGGGGGTTGGCGGTTCGAGCAGGTTGTCCCAGAGCTAATAATGTCACTGGGCAGCTCTTACAAATGGCAAGACAACTCTGATCTTCCTACCATGCCCCTAGCACCAGCAGCTCCACCATCCATCCCATCCATCTCATCCATCTCATTCATCTCTACACTGCGTCTGCAGTGAAGGCCGACGCTCCTTCAGATTACATTAAATTACCTCAATTAAACTGTGTGCCAGCCACTCTGACTGCTGTGGTCGTTCCTGCGGAGGGAGGATCCCTGACTGTCTCTGCATGGAGAAAACTGACTGGATTAGAGGTGCTGAGGTCCAGCTGCAGAATTTACCATCTAGCTGAATGACATCGCCTCAGTGCTCTTAGTGACAGGAATTCTAACTCAATCTCATTCAGTAGCCTTCTTGCCCTTGATGGGATGTATCCAACAGGAGGTAACACCTCATACGAATATGGGAGGGGTGCATGGCAGCGAGCCTGTCATAAAGAGAAATAAAAACACGCCCATGACTCCCAAACATACCCCAGGAGCTTTATATGGACCTAGAAGGCGTTTCTTCGGATTGTATGAGGAAGACAGAGCATTCAGAGGAAATCTGTGCCATCGCATGCAGTGTCCAATCAGATCCCAGGACCACAAAGCTGGGAGGTGACAGCCCCGCCCACTCTGACTCAGCTAGGAGTTGCTGATTAGTGGGTACTTTTTGGTGCATGTTAAATGAGTTTGTACGGCAAAGGGGCATGTCCAAGGCAAGGCAGTGGGCTCTCACATAAATAGTTCTGTTTGCATAATTAAAGAATCCATGGATCCTGTTTCAGACAGGCGGGCGACGGGAGCGAAGGACGGCAAGGAGCCGTGAGGGTGATTTACGAAGATCCAGCGTCGACACGCCACCATATTTCAGATGTGCGAGTGCCTGGAAGTTGGTGCCACAAATCTGCCCGAGGCACAGCACTGTGTCACTGTGACAGGGTGTCAGTCCTGAAGGAGTCAGATGCCACAAGTGATGGAAATTCAGTTTTATTTATAGTGATGTCACTTCCTGTTACACCAAGAAAACTTGCAATTAAAAGTATAAAATGGCAGACCCACCTTATATAATTATCTATAATTATAAAACATACGAGTCATATTATATATAACACAGCAAATAATTCCATCCATCCATCTTTCAAAGGGTCACAGGGAGAGCCCGTATTTGTAAATAAAATATACACAGAATGACAACGGATCCATTGCTGTTTAACAAAGATTAGTGGTAAGTCATTATGCAAATCCATAATTAAACCATTAAACCCAACTGGGACATAAAATATTTAAAGAATCACATTGTGTTCAGAAGAATAAACCTTGGCATGCAAGACTAACAAAGCGAAAATAAAATTAATTTAAAATGCTACGAGACACTGTGACATTGCACAGAGCAGACGTGGCACTTAAAGGAAAACGTCAAACACACGGTACTTAACAATGGAAACTTTTGTTTTCCCTCCATGGGGGGCCAGTTTACTTCTCTCTTAAAAGCTGCCCAGAGAAAGACAACATTTATCCCCCGCCTCCCCCGCTCTGGAGATTACCTCAATGTTTACCCAGTTATTAATCCTTAATTTCCCCTAATGCACCAGTGACAATAATTCACCCCTTATGCTAAGCGGCGGCCAAGGCCGGCTCCATACGCGGGTAAATGGTAATGTAAATAAGGCCTTTCAGTTCACTCTCAAAGCAGAAGAACGCCACGAGAGCAACAATGAGTACATGGCTGCCTCACAATAAGCATTTTACCGTGCCTGATTGTGTGAATGCGCGGCCCGTCCACGTCCTCCTTGTTAGGGAACTTCTGTCCCGGTGACTAGATAGAGCTGAGGCTGCAGCCTTCGTCGGCTGAAGGGCTGGGTGGCTTTCGATGAATGAAGAGAGCCTGAAAAGAGCCGGGGGTGAAGTGCAGACACCTGCCGGGCTCCATTGAGCTGGAAGGCCGCGGCGCGAGGCGTGCGGCGCCCTGACTTCATAGGTCACCCGGGTGCGTCGGTTTATGGCCGCTGGCGCACACAAAGGGCCGGCAGGGCCTCGCCGAGGCAGCGAGGTGAGGGCGACGTGAGGAACGGAGTGTGTCTGCCAGCCTGCAGGAAGGACCTAAATGGAGAGGCTGCTTTAGCAAACAGATGAAGGCTGCGATACAAAGGACAGACACACCTCTGATACTCCAGGTCAATTTGCCCATTGTGTCTGGGAACAGATACTGAAGAGCGGGAGCCTGCCTGGAAGATCGTTGTAATATAAAGCAGGACCGAGGATAATAAGCAAGCACAAGTGCAGGTATCATCCACTGCGGCTCGACCCCATTATGGATAATCTTAGCACAACAACCAGATGCAAAGATGGCATTTTTAAAAGTGCATTATTAATTAAACTTTTTTTTATCATTATCACAATTGTGATAATGTGCTGTACTGGTTCATCCGCGTTGGATATATAGCTGATTTTTTTCTTTGCATGTCAGTAACTCATCTATCAAGTTAAATAGTGGATCTTTCGTTTAATCGGTACCAGAAACCCAGGATTCATTGCTCAGTAGTAATACAGCTCCAGTTTCTGTTTGGGATATGTCAAAATTAATTAATTAAAGTTGTTTTTTAAACACTTTTCCACAACAAGTCTATGATTTTGATATTAAACAGGTAAGGGGCCCAATGGTGAACCTGTACAATGATTCATCAGATATATGAAAAAAACAACAAGTAATAGTGACGAAACAGGCCATTTTGTTTAGCTAAGTCGAGACGTCAGGCTGGGGGTAAAATTATGTAATGAAAACTGCATCAGAACTATTTCAGTTTACAATTCAATATGAATATTTAACGGTTAGTTTTGAAGAAAAATTGTTGTAGAATTTTCACTGTGCTTAAAATATTTTTTCTTGTCAGCAGAAATAGCCTTTACAGTTTAATACTTGACACCGTGTTGGGTGTCACTCCTGAGTATCCTTGGCCTAGTCGGAAGCCCCAGACCCAGCAGATACCGATCTGTGAGCTTTGCTTGCGGCTCAGACTTGTTGCTCCTGGATTATGAGACTTTACACTCCAGCTGGAGTGCTTAGTTGTTGGACGACTTGGAATAGATGCACATTTTTGGCTATTGTCCAGTTTTTATGATTTATCTGTTTTCTTGCCTCCTGGTTCCTTGTCCTGCTTGTCCTGTACCCCTGACACCAGTAACCATCCACTCTGGAATCCTTTCCTCGCACACTTTCTCCCATTACCTTCCTCCTATCCATGCTGGTTACCTGCATCCTGCAGGGATTGTTGGCCAGGAAGCCCGGCATCATGAGTGGGAAGATTCAGTTCGGGTGTCTTGCACAGGTCATGCCTGGTCTGGCCACAGTAAAACCTTAGCTATGCACTTTGAGTCCCATTGTGATACTGAGAATGGGAGGGTTCTAAAATAAAGGAACTCAATGAGAAAAGTTGCTCTACTGGTGAACTAACTTTTTCCACCCCAGACATCTTACTGCATATCGTTACTTCTTATACTATGGAGAGCAAAGACGTGTAGTTTTGCCGTAAAAAGGGCAGGCATAAGGAGAGAGATTACCTGTGCTGTGACGATCTCCTGATCTGTGCCTGTGGGCTATTGTCTAGGCTTTCAACATCCGTGCTTGACCCTCAACCTTGGCCTTCATCCGCATACAGGTAAACACCCTTTGATGAGACTGGTGACCAGTCAGGGCTGTCATTGATGACCCCCCTCTTTGTGCTAGCTTTGTGATGCAGCTGTCCCATGAAGGACGTTACGGCTTCAAGGGAGGCAAGTGTTGGTTGAGCACTTTCACAGTTGGATTGTATGTCGAGGGGATGCTCTTATTCACAGCAATGGTGCCATGTTTTGGGAGAAGAGCCCCGGTCCACTTAACAAAGTAAGGAGGCGTGGACAGAATGCTAGGCATGTTTCCTTCAAGAGCGTCACAGGTAGCCTGATACGATGAGAGATAAGGCAGGTGGCTCTAGAGTTACAGGGTTTCTCTACATCCAAACCAATATGTCACGTAAAATGAATTACACAGCTATCCAGCTATCCTGAGACAATAGAAGGAAAGTATCCAAAGGCAAACATCTTTGGGCGAGGAGGCCAAAATAAGAATCGAATTAAGCAGAAGCTGACAGATTAAGCAGAGCTGACAGAAGCGGTGGATGCTATAGACATTTGAGGTTTATGTTGCCATTTATGATGGTATCAGATAGCAGCGTGGTTAAAAATTCAAAGCACACTTGTGGCTCGCATTCCAGCTGAGTACTGCTGTTGTACCTTTGATCCAGAAGGTGAGCTAGACTGAGCAGAGATACCTGAAGTCACACATTTGGAAGTTAATCACTGTATACCAGTGGTCTTCCACTGGAACATTTCCTCTTAAATAGAAGTTAAGTTGGGGTTGGACCCTGTTTGTTTTCTTTCTGACTTCCTCCACCTATTTGTTTTGAGACGCGTCATTACACCAACACACTGATCTCCCAAAGGACTACAGAAGAAATGTATGTTGCTTTCAAATTGCTATTAATTGTTATTGGCAGCCTGACAGATAAGGTTTCTTTCTGTTCCAGATTTCTCAAACTAGAAGACATTTGTTCTTCCACTCTTAACATCTGTCACCTCTGGCTTTTGCGTCTACTTTTCCTGAATTCGACTCAACTTTAAGCAAACATCAGAAAAGAAACAGGACTTTGGCAGGCTGGAAAACATTCTAAATGGAGTATTTTGTGCTTGAACTGCCTCAGGGTGGATAAATTCTTTGACTGATCCACCCATGCATGAAACTTCTGGACGGTATCGGAAGGAGACTGATGAGCTGACAAAAGACAGGAGAAGTTCAGGACGGAGAAGTGGCCGGAGGCAGAGGGAGGGAGGTGTCGTTTTCAGCAAAGGTCACAAGGAGCGTGAAAGCCTCTTCGTATTCATGCGGGAGAGCAGCTAATTCCTCCTGGCTATCAGCTAGCGGCTCCTTGCTTGAGTCGCCTGAGAAGTTCCGGATCGATGGCCAGGTCCCAGCAACTCTTGACACAAATCTTGTTGTCATGTCACTGCATCCTGCTCCGGGCAGTCACATCACCCGCTAAGTGTTCCCCTGCCTTCCCCTTTAGGTGTGGACCCCACGCTAGGCGGAGAGAATTGTAAGGAGGATACTTCAGTTTTATTGACCACTGCTTGAGCAGCTCTTCGAGGTGCCGTTTGAAATGCTCATAAACAAGATGACTTGGGGCAAGATGAAAATCGCAGCGACCCGCCTGGCACACGATGACATCTTAAAACATCCTGATTGTTGGCTGACAAAGCCACAGATACTGCTCGATGTTCCGAGTCTAATTATCATTTGCCCGCAGAGAGCCTGAATGATCCAATCAATCTGGCTTCCTTGTAAAAGTTCTTAGTGCCCAGACTGTTTGTAAACAAGTGAGATATAACTGAGGCAGACTGAGATTGGGGTTTATACCAAGGGCGTAGTCAGAGATGAATGGATAGAGGGCTGACGGCAAACAATTCACGGCTTAAGCCAATGAATGCACATTTATTTGGAGCAGTTTAAAAATATTTTAGGGGGGAGGAAGTACCTGCCCAAATATACTGTACATAGCAGTTTCTCAGTAACTATTTCTTTAGGCACAAGCCAATTTACTCTACAAGATGCAGGGTGTTGACACAGGACTGATCTACACTAACTGTAATAACCAAGGTCAGTGCTGTGCGGCTCGGCGGGCCGATGCTTCTGTGTTTGTCAATGGAAGGTTGCCGCCTGGAGCCCCAGCCTTAGTGGACCAGTTACACACCTGTGGGCCCTTGAGCAGAGCCCTAACCCCCCAGCTCCAGAGGTGGGGGTAGGCAGACAGAGAATTAATAAAGTGTCAGTATTTGCTAAAGCTTTGAACTTTTTTAAATAATCCAGTCATAACATATAGTGTGTGTATGTGTGTATGTATGTGTGTGTGTGTGTGTGTCTGTTTGTGAATAAGTGTGAATCCTGTGACAGTCTCCCGTCATGCTGAACGTTTCTGCTCAGATCTGGGATCCGAACCATCGTACTAATATTGCATCATCACTACAGCAGCTCAGTACAGGTTCTTTGACAGTGAGTTTCACTGTATACTGGAAAAGCTTTGAAGGGGCAGCAAATGGCTGTATTTTGTAAAAATGATCAGATCTCTACGGCCTGGTCTGTGTTCCTTATTTATTTGAATACTAATATATAACAATATATATAATGCATTCCATGCAATTTGTATATTACATATTTGTGCATTTATTTATTTCATGATTGGCCTTTGTGGCAACTGCCAGTTGCATGGTACTTGAGCTGATGCATACCGGCCAGTCACTGTCGAGTCGGGTGAACCTTTCATTTCAACACCTCAGAGGCACGGGGACAATTTCTGTAAGTGTTGGAATGTACCCGGTGGTATCTATGCTAAGAAATCTTCACAACACCAGCACGGAGCGCATTGTGTTTGCAGATAGCTTAATGCAAAGCCATCTAAAGGCTGCATTCATGCTCATAAAATGAAAGGTTTGACCTCACATTGCTCACATTTATGTCACATTTTGAGTGTGTGTGATGGTGTTATATTCACTCTCTGGCTGTTATAATCTGTCATCATTTGCGTATGAGGCTCAGATTTCACACTAATTCAGAAATACCCAATCTGTGTGCTTTCTGAGGGTTAGCTTCATAGTTCCCAGTGCCTTTGATACGGTGCATATTCCAGTGCTTCACGTGGTTTTTATTTAATTCCCTAGACCAGGGCTCACCACCCTTTTTGAAACTGAGAGCTACTTTACATGTACTGAGCCATACGAAGGGCTACCAGTTTGTAATGCCCCCCTAAACTTATCTAAACTTCATTCATAATAAACATGTTTTAAATGCCTTTTTTTAAGATATTGTCATTTTCAAATCTATATAAATGCAAATGTGATTAAAGAAGAATAGCAACAGGATAAAATTTAATTTTAGATGCTGCTCACTGGTGAATTGTGCTATTTTTAGAACAGGTCCGCGGGCGACTCATGTGGTCCTTGGGGGCATCTTGGTGCCCGCGGGCACCATGTTGGTGACCCCTGCCCTAGACAGTCAACTGTGTCACTCTTTGAATCTGATATTCAAAAACACCCCCCGAATGAATATAATCCAGATATTAGTTATACTAGATATTCATCAGTTAATTCTATTACTGCACGTGAGCATGGGGGTGGGGCATTTCTCACCTTCACCAAAAATTACCAAAAAACACTAAGTTGTGCACTTCTCTGATTCACACCTGACCGTGATAAGAAGACGACATCATTTAAAAAATAACATACGAAATATATAAAAACGAGGGAGAGCGTGGCGGCCACTTTGACATCATGAATATAAGGGCTAGATGGGATCTCTTTAATCTCAGACGAATGATGCTGCGGTCTGAGCCTCAACAGAAATCAGAAGTTTATGAAAATGTTTCCTCTTTTGTTTAACTAGTTTAACATCTCTTCCTCTAAAGTTTAACTAGTTTCCATTAGTGGGTCTTAAATCTGGACTGATAGTAAAGTAAGAATCAGATCTTAGCCTGTCAATTCCCAATTGTACAACAAGACAACATAATGAAAAGAGGTACAGGCTCAAACAATGAAAGTCCAGAGCCCAGTAGTGATATTACGATTGGATATCTTCTGAATTAAACAGAAGCTTAAGATGATCAGGATTTCATGATGATGAGGATGATGATGGTGAGGATTATGATGATTATAATGACCATAAAAATTCTCATTCACTCACATGTACTTACATCTACAGTGTCATTCATCATGCCGTTCATTGATAAAGTTAAATAAAGTTAAAAGTCAGAATTTTACTGCGAGAGGGTCCATTGTGCATTGTGTTTAGGAGTAGTCAGATTGTAGACCCACTGGAGGGGAAATAAACTCCACCATGCATCTTGGTTAATCTCCTCTGACACTTCACCACCCAGGTGTCTCCAAATAGGCGTCTCCACATGCTTGGGTCCAGGGACACAGTCTCTGCCCTGAGATAGTGCAGAGCTCAAGAGGTGCAGAGAGCACCATCTGCCAGACGGCGGGAGGTGACTCCTTACCCCGTAGCCATGGCCTGGGGGGGGTCTGGCGGTGGGGTGCAGATGGTCTGAGATTCGCTGCAGCCACAGGGCCCAGATTGTGGCATTTCAGCTTCGCAAGTCCGGCCATTTCTGAAGTTGTTAGAAAGGCTGAGACTGGCAAGGTAGACAGTTTGCTGTTAACTCCTCCAATTTCCTTATGTGATATACAGCTCACAGAAAGTCTTGGGACGCTGGCATAATTCAGTAACAAAGTTGCAGACTGGTTTTATAACGAAAGTCCATTGACAAGCAATGTTTAGCACATCTGCACAGACATTTTCTTTTTATTAAGTGTCATAATTTTTTTTTGACTGATTCATTCAATTCTGTTCTTGCCATTTTGCTGTTGATTGCAATTAGGCATGTAACGATGAATGGCGAATCGGTTAAAAATCGATGTAAATGTATGACGATTTAAATCGGCTGATGCGGAAAATGAATCGCTACTTTAGGAGTACTTTTCGGTACTTTACTTGACAGAAAAACTGGTGTAATATTACGTTTGATTTCACAACATCAGTTCGACGTCAGATGTCACTGCGTATTCACTTCAACGTCGTACGTTAGTTTTTGGTTTTGACCGAACGCGATCGAGATGGCGAGCGAATCTGAAATTGAGGACACACCATCCCCGCCCCCCCCCCCCCCCCGATCTTAAATCGGCGGTGTGGCAGCATTTTAGCTTTCCGGTAATCACATACGAAAACGGCGAGAAAAGCACAGAAAAGACAAAAACTGCGTGCAAACATTGTAAAAGACTGTATTTGTAATATACACAAATAACACAACGAATCAGCATGTTCACCGGCAGCTCAGTTCACCACCGCCAGAGCGAAGATTATTAAAAGGGCAAACCACGCTAAAAAGCAGCACATGCAAGCCTTAGTTTATTTGGTAACGCTTTATATTAAGTGCACCTTCATAATGCATTCATTATGCGTTTATAGAACATTCAGTGCACCTTCATAATGCATTCATATAGAACATTCATAAGAAGCATGTAAATATACGCCTAACATCCCTTAACAGCTTTAATATACATTAATAAGAAACATTACATGATTATACAATTATAATGTTTGTTATTATTATATAATGTTTGTTATTAACGTATATTACAGCTATTAAGGGACGGTAGGATGTAAAGGTGCATACATGCATGATGTTTATAAATGATTTCTGAATACTTAATGAATACATTATGAAGGTGTACTTAACGTTTTATGACTGCAATATAAAAGCATTATGAAGGTGCAATTCAGGTAAAGCATTACCATTTATTTGAAGATTTTATTTATTTTGATTTTGGTTTTTTTTTTTAAACAGAATTTTATTCAATTTCAGTTGCATGTTAAGAAGAGGACAGTTTAGAAAGATAAAGAAATATTTTAAAATAAATGTGTCTGCAGCTCATTCTGTTAAAAAATCATGAGAAAATCATATCGTGACCTCAGAATCGTGAATCATATCGAATCGTGAGTTGAGTGTATTGTTACATCCCTAGAATTAAGTATAAGACTGTAGCAGCATTTACTGAGTAATTAGCTTTTCCAGGTGTCCTAATTGCCCACGGGTAAGACCTGCCTCTGACTGTGGTGCTCCAAGTGCTTATCGTCCCACGCCGTCTGCTAGAAGGAGGGAGACTGCAGTCCTTTGTGAGGCTGCCTGCTCCTCTATGGTGGCGTGAGTCGTGTATGTCCCATAACACCCTGAGGGGGTGTCCTCAGCCACCCTGTGACCTGTGACGGCCACGCGCTGGGCACCTGCCGCACTGCAATGTCACGCGTAGGTGGCGTGTAGGCCTGGTGGCCTCATTCAGGCCTTCCTCTGGTAGCTGCCGGTGAAGGGGTCGTTTCACTAGTCAGTGAGTTGTGATGAGGTGCTTCACATATCATTCTTAATGTCACATAAATGTAAGAATAGATTCTCGATAGATAGACAGATTCCAGATAGGTAGATAGATAGATTCTAGATAGATAGATAGATCAAATGATTAGGGGACTAAGCGCTGTGCCTCTGATCAGCGAGGCCTCTAACCCCCCAGCGCAGTGGCGCTCCTGCAGGTCGCTGCCCTTCACTGCCAAGCTTGCTCTTACTTGCGTATTTCCACACTGGGATCAATAACAGATTATTATTAATTGATTTATTCCAGATAGGTAGCTTGTTTGCCTGATTTCAGTAATGTAATACAGAGATCAATATGTCAAGCTTCCCACCAAAACCCCTTCCGTTGCCTGGTATTGCCTGTTCATTGAACTGCAGCTCAGTCTTGTGTAGTGGCTGCAGCTCTCTTTCCCTTCTGACCTTTTGCCTAGTCTGCCTGTCTCATTGTTTCCTCCATGCCTCTCACATCTGTCCCTCATGATGCTTCCGCTCCTGATCTTGGAACAAACTTCCAGAGCTTCCTTAATGCTGACTTCTGTTCTGGGTTTCTGATTGCTGACACTCACCCCACTGTTTGGCATGGGGGGACCTTCTGCTTGCTGTGGTGAATTGTCAGCCTCCAGGATTTTAGAAATGAAATACTCCCCCCCACCCACCCCACGTGTATAATCTCTACATCCTGGAAGAGTAATTGGTGGTGGCTGCAGGTTCCTGGGGTAAGGTGTGTGTGTGTGTGTGTGTGTGTGTGGGGGGGGGGGGGGGGGGGGGCGTAGAAGAAGGAATAAACCACACAATCAATCACAATGCACCCCCTCACCGCCTTGGTACCTCTGTAAACCTCATTAATAAAGTGCAGTCCAGTTGAGTTCATTATGGAATTGCTTCACAGTAATCTGGATGTCTGCCTGCAGACATTGGAATTTCGGAGATTCGGTACCTTTACACCACATGTACATTGGATGTGAAGTACAACCCCCTCCCCTCCCCAGGGGATGGTCTTTCTGTGAGATATCCCCACAGTCCAATATCCAACTGAACACTCATCATGCAAGGACTAGTGGTCTTTAGATCTACTGAACCCTCCTTCAACTTTTCTCATCTTATCTTCTCTCATCAAACATCCCCACTAACACCATACATTAATGCACACATCAATAGCATCCAGGTTTTCCTAAAAATACCCATCACATCAGGCTGCTCTGACCAACGAATAAATCTCACAACCTCAGAAGGTGCCATAACAAAGTTTTTCCAAAGTAGTGCTCCCATGATGCATTCTAACACCACTTAAAACCATGTGCCACAGCTATCCAAGCATTGTAACACTGCTTAAACCTTGGGTAACAGCCAGCTAAGTATTCTAACACTGCCTAAACTCTGTGTAACAGCTACCCAAGCATCGTAATGCTGCTTGAACTCTCTGTAACAGCTAGCCAAACATTGTAACACTGCTTAAACTCTGTGTAACAGCTAGCCAAGCATTGTAATGCTGCTTGAACTCTCTGTAACAGCTAGCCAAACATTGTAACACTGCTTAAACTCTGTGTAACAGCTAGCCAAGCATTGTAACGGTGCTTAAACTCTGTGTAACAGCTAGCCAAGCATTGTAACACTGCTTAAACTCTGTGTAACAGCTAGACAAACATTGTATCACTGCTTAAACTCTGTGTAACAGCTAGCCAAGCATTCTAACACTGTTTAAACCTTGGGTGATAGCTAGCCAAGCATGGTAAAACTGATTTAACCCTGTGTAACTCTCAAACAAAGCCATATCATTCACATGAAAGTGAAATATTCACAATTGCAAAAAATAGTCTTCGACGGCACCATTGAACATCATGTCTCTTACACATGCTCTCATTGTCATGTATGCGCTCTCATGCTGATGTGCCAGGCTGTCAATAGGCGATGCCTCCAGACAATGCTTGTTTTAAATAAAACACTTCCTCACTTCCTATTAAGTACTGAAACATTAGTCCCTGAAACACTTACATTTATTTTGCAGGTGCTTTTATCCAAAGCGACTTACAGTTCAGAAAGCAGGCTTTACTTAAACAGTTAAGGGCCTCAATCAAAGGCCCAGCGGGGGAATCTCCCTGCCAACCCTGGGACTGGACCCAGCAGCCCTCTGATTACAGACACAGAGTTCTAACCTGCTGAGCCACACTGTCCCCCAAAACACCCACCGTTCATGCAGATGGGCAGAGGACAGTAAAATATTTCTACATGTGTTTAAAATTGAAAACGATCCCACACACCCATGCTCCTGTCATAACCTTAGGGGTCGTTCCCCACACCTCTTCGTCCAAAAGGCGAGTCAGGTTTATCCACTGATTACAGTGGCCAGTGACTTGTAAAGCAGTTAAATCAGCTGGAAACCAGTTGTAATGCTAGCAGCCTTTAGTGCAGACTGAATCATCCATATAATAGTAGACATGCAGGTTCCCTGATGAAAGTTATGACATATATATAGATATATATGTGCCTGGCCACTTGGCCGAGAACTGCACATCACTGGCACTTACTCGTTGTGCCAGACAGTGTAATCGATGACCGATTTCCACACAGGTCTCACATTGTAATGTCCATCTCTCCAGGCAGATAAAATAGGCCACTGATTTGTGACTGGAAATGTTGCGTGTGCATCTTGAGTGGATCTACTGGGAGGTCAACGATGCCATTCTGGGTCAGGTGATCATCCATCTGCCGGTAGTGGTTTTTGTCACAGTTTTTTACAACCTCAGAAACACCTGACATACACATGCCTTCTCCACATCTGTCTTGCAGTTGCTTGTTTCCCAGTTATTACGAATCCTGACATAGTCGGGTGTTTTTGAAAGATGTTTGAAAGATGACACTCAAGTCAAAGCAACTGAAAAGAAGCATAATAATCATAATATTATTGTCCTAATTTGTAACTGCTTATTACCATTACCCAGAACATGTGATCTCTTCAGTGTCTTCAGGTTATGGTATACAGGGGCGCAGTGACAGGACAGGCAGGGCAGTCAATCGTTGGTGGGGGCTGAGCAGGGAGGGGCCCCCGAGGGCATTTAGCGTGACTACTGAAGAAGAAAAGGTTATTCAAACGTGCTGTTCAACTTTGTGTAATGCCATTTTATTATGAAATAAGAAAGATTCTGTCTTCCTTCAATGCAGCATAGAAATTTCATACACATTATCTAAGGGTTAAGGGAGGCTGTCATTTTCATTCGGTTATTCTCCCTTTTAATTTCAATGTTTAATCCTAGTCAGTAACACTCCTGCCTGCTCCCATTCTTTGTTTTTTCATAGCCTTTAATTACCGTCAGATTCACCATAAATGAGAAGCGTGTTTACTTTTCCTTTACTCCCCAGTACATACGCAATGTGTATTTTATGTTGTGCATTGTATATGACGTGTTACAGCTCTATTTTCTAGACCTATACTGTGTCGTTTTAAATTATAATACATTTTGATTTCCCCCATTTTCTGTGTTTTAAGACATTCCTTTGCACAAACTGTTATCCACTCGGATAAACTTAGTTACGTATATAAAGTTCCCGTTCACCCACATTACACTGCTGCCTTTTCTTCTGTTAAAGATGTTTCTTTAAATAAATTATTAATGACAGCGACAGGTAGAGCGGCCCTATACATTTTTAAGTACACTTGTTACATATTAGTTGCTGATATCTCGGATTTTAGATAGTTACATGAAAAGCATATAGATAATGTATTTATTTTTTTTAATGTCCTCTTTTATTTCCATTTTCCAATAGCAATGTGGGCGCAGGGGAAAAAAAAAATAGATGAAACAAACTTTTATAGACAAAAAAACTGTAATAGACAAAGCTATCTATCTATCTATCTATCTATCCATCTATCTATCTATATATTATATATATATATGTGTGTGTGTGTGTGTGTGTGTGTGTGTGTATAAAAGTAAGAAAAACAAAGCAGACAGATATGTGTGTATATATATATATATATATGTGTGTGTGTGTGTGTATATGACAGAAACTACTTTGCTTTTCTTACTTTTGTAACATTACGACTATATCAAGACTAAAACGAATGAACAAGCCGTACACAGTTCATTACAGAATGATTTCAATGCCCTCGATCTGTAATGACCATTAGCGAAATATCATCATCATCGCCGTCATCATCATCATCAGCGGCAGCAGCAGTATCCTTCTTCTCGTCATTTCCCTCGTTACTGTAGGCTACTTACGCAGGTTCTTCGTTGGTGACTTTGCCGCGCGAGTGACTTGTCTTGGGGACCGCGTGAGTTACGGGCGGTGGCAAAGCATCGTGCACAAGCTAAAGGTGCAGTGACTAATAGGAGGCAGTGAATCATACTAAAGCCCACTGTGGACAGGACAGTCTCTCAGTGCAAGTCTATATATCAGCGCGATACAGCATGAAACCGCTCGATCACATCCGGCTATACTGGCACCTGCCTCTTGCCTTAATCTTCACTGGGGAATGCAATTACCTGCAAGCAGCCCTAAAGCGGGGAAGCACGTATCAAACACCAGACAGATAAGGAGTACAGTATGTAAACCTCTAACACTAGGCCTATTATATATTAGATTTGTCGCGTTAATTTGCCTACATTTTGTGAGGTAAGATAAACGGGAGTCACAGGATGGGAATACCTTTTTCCCTGCGACAGACTGTGGATTAATGCAGACCAAGAACATCTATGTAACGCCGAATGTAATATTTGGGTTTAAAAAAATAAGAAATCTATTATTGCTGTTTAAATCTATATGAAGACACCAAACCAATCAAATATGAAAATGCGTTTAAGAATAAACTCTAATTTTAAGCATCAAATAATTCAAATATATACATTTAACAAAACGAAATACACAATAAGTTATTTATCTTCTGATGAGTGAATAGTAAAGTTAAATTATATTTTGAAAGTATTTTAATGTATTCGATTACTATGGATGATTTCAGATGCTTAAAATGAACTCATGCTCTCGTTAACAGTATAACTGACACAGTACATTCGTTTTTTTTTAATCTTCGTTGTGTCACATTTGCATTTCGCCTTTGTTAACCACAGACAGACGCACATGCTCTCTATAACGCAAGAGGGCGTGTTTGCGTTCCCAGCACATAGCAGTTTATTTCGCAAATTGGGTTCAACTGTCTGGCCGTGAATATTTTCAAACACTATCGTGAGTATATTATTTATATATTTAATAAGTGAAAATAGGTTGTCTATCGCTCCCTTGCCTCTGCCCGGCTGTAAAACTCGCGAAGGCCTGCTGTTTAGGTAAAACACTTGCCTGATACACCTGAGAGGTATTAACATTGTTTTGCCTGTAGAGCTGCCCTCGCTTTGAGTATAAAACCCCGCGTCACACCTTGTAACACGACAATTAGCTGCGATAACAAAAATTACCTTTGTTTTCAAAGTGAAAATCGTCAAAGCGTAGCATTAATTCTTTTCTCTCCCAAACTGCTGTGTCTGAACATTTTGCAAAAATGCAGACAAGATTTAATCAGACTTTTTTTTCAACTAAAGAGAAATTATGGTCATTTAAGCATCACAGAAAGACACTGGTAGCAGTATGTAGGCCTAACGTCCATTATGCACGTACAGGTGCATGCATTATAATGCCCATGCAGGTGCATGTTTTAGATTATAGGAAGCGCCTCTTATAGGTCCTATACAGTCCTGGTGCAACGTTCTGGAAATGTACAGTACGTAATTGTATTAGGTAAACAGTGTATAAATCTCCCTCCATATCACCAATACTACTTGCGAAAAACGTGCAAAACAGCACATAAATTAATACGCCAACATGTAAAGTCATAATCTCTTTTTTTTTAGTATTTTAAAGTAATTCAGTACATAGCTGGTCCTTTACAGAAAAAAACTACAAGTCTATAGATTTCTTACAACAGAGATGAAAGCGAGCAAACGCAGGGGAACGCGCTTCTTAGGAGGAGAATGACCCGTAGGATACGTCCCAGATGACTACTACAGGACTTGGGGAGTTGTAAGGTAATAATAGGGACAGTTGTTCGCTTCTTCCATGACCAATCAGCTTCCCATAAAGATGACGATCGCCTCCACTACGTCAGGCCAATGGCGGTGCAGTTAGAGTTAGAGCACACGCTATGGGTGGGAGATAAGGACACGAGTGCCCCGCCGGCACTGGGACTAGGCATTGCGGCGTGCGCACACACCCCTACTTTCAACGCGAACAATACGGTCCGGAGCAGCCCTGAGACGCCTCGCACCCTTTAAGTGCTGCTGAGTCCTGAAAACGGCGGTGGAAAATCGCAACATCACATTTCGCTATAGTGCAGCACCTCGTTTTTTAAAAGTGGACCTAACGCCGCCTTACTTTCTTGACATGGGAGATATGGGTGATCCGCCGAAAAGTAAGTGGAACAATTTGTGTTTTCTGATATTTTAAAAAATGAAACTTTTTTCCAGAAAAGAATCGGCAGAGTTTTAGTTGAAATTGAACGAGGACCTTTTCCCTCTAATCTGGGTAACAACTGTTTTCTTAATAGTTGCGTTATAGTTGCGGAAAGACAGTGGGCAAGTTTGTTATAGACTCCTTTATCTAATTGTTAAAAATGTATATGTATTATCTGTGAATCAATAGCTTTTTACTCTGTTTCATTACGTCCTACAGCTTTCTTCATAGCCTAATGACATTTGTCAGTTTTCCCTAAGTAGTAATTTAGATAGAAATTGCAGTTGCAAACGGTGTTTGAAATAAACTTATAATAATAATAATAATGTTATGATTATTATTATTAGTAGTAGTATAAGTTGTATTAAAATAAAATAACAAGTTCAGAAATTACAATACAACTATTGTTATTAGTAATATGGTCAAAGCAATACAGTTATATTGTTAATCCTATTATTACAATATTACCTTACTTTCTTATTGGGGGCATTTAACGTCTGGACAGCTATACCGTAAAATTATACCTCGGGGAAATGTTTTGTTTACATTGTGCTAAGCAGCATTTTACGTTCTGTTCCTAGAAAAGCGCCTGGTCTCGCTTTGTGTCGGGTGTGGAAATCAGATTCACGACCAGTATATTCTACGGGTTTCTCCGGATCTGGAGTGGCACGCCGCTTGTTTGAAATGTGCAGAATGCAATCAGTACCTGGACGAGTCTTGTACCTGCTTCGTTCGAGAGGGAAAAACATACTGCAAAAGGGACTACATCAGGTGGGTCCGACTTGTGCGGGGAAAATAAGTCCTAAGGTTTTTTTAGAATTATCAATGGACTGTTAAAGCAGATTACGTATTTTGTGTATATATAGGCTGTATTTAGAACATGTCTGAAATGTGTAAAAGCTTTTGAAATCAGTATTAGACGTCCATTGCACAAACGTCGGAATTACAGCAGTTGTAACATTTTGTAAAAACATATAATTAAACAAATTGTATTTGTTAGATGCAGTAGGCTACTCATTATTTTAAAGTATTTTCATGACAAATGAAATATAATTATAATCAAAAACAATTTAAGACCATCGAATTTGGCCTATATGTTTGTTGAATTTAACTTTGGATTTTTTAAATTTACATGTCAACCTTGAGAAACGAGATGGGTCTACTTTCTAACTATTTATAGATATTATTATTCAAACAATGTTTTGATATTTAAAAACAAATCAAATGCACAATGTTGTGTTCGCTGTAATTATCACACACAGACATAATATTTTCATTCTTATCCTAATAATAATAATAATAATAATAATAATAATAATAATAATAATGTCGCGTGTTGCGCGTTACAGAGATTTCGCCCGGGCGTTGCATTCATCACTGTGAAAATTGGGAAAATGACACAGCTCCGATGTTTTCATTTAGCTTAACAGCGTTTTCGTCCGCCATGTGCTGTTTGTCTCGCAGGTTATACGGTATAAAGTGCGCTAAATGCAACATCGGCTTCAGTAAGAACGACTTCGTGATGAGGGCGCGCTCCAAGGTCTACCACATCGAGTGCTTTCGCTGCGTGGCCTGCAGCCGGCAGCTCATCCCGGGGGACGAGTTCGCCCTGCGCGAAGACGGCCTCTTCTGCAGGGCAGACCACGACGTCGTGGAGCGGGCCACGATGGGAGCAGGGGACCCCTTAAGCCCTTTACACCCAGCAAGACCATTGCAGATGGCAGGTTGGTTGCGCATTCTACCGTCGACAGTCTGCATGGAATTGGCAGCTCACACCCTTAGTCATCTTAAATTTATGATTGACTTAATTATTATTTAATAATTATCAGGGTGCCCCCAGTCTGATAAAATCAATTGATCTATTTCCGGAATAAATTGTAAAGTAACTGGTTGATCATAATCAACCTAAATATCATGAGGGTGATATTTTATTTTACGTGCTTGTTTTATTAAGTATAAAGGGGTGACGTTCAAATGTTCTACAGAATTAGATAGGCAATCGCAAGGTCATTTTGCATAATATTCCAAATGCTCGTAGTGTACACAGCATACCAGAAATCTTTTACTCAGCACTTTGGTCTTGAGATAAGACTTTCTTATAACGTTTTGCTAGAAAGAACAGCACTGCGGTATTAATTTATTATTCTGTCAAGCTAGTTGCGCTGTCATCAGTATTAAGTGAAACATTTAAGAAAATAACGTTTTTTTGCATGTGTATGTATGGGGTGGGGGTGGCGTGGGCACAGGGAAAAGACTCTAAAAAAAGTCGTTTAACGTGAACCAGACATCTAAATATGAAATTGGGGAGCCCAATGTCAAAATGCAAAGCACAATGTGTCGTTTTGTTATGATTGTCCTTCCACTGTGTTTAGACACACCTCCGTCTGAAACAACATAATAAGTTTTTATTTATTTTTTAATCTATCTATCTATCTATCTATCTATCTAAACTTCTGATACTTTCAAGGTCAACTACGCTACTATACATAACGTTATAGCACATTTTAAGTAAATATGTACAGATTTATAATTGCGATTAATCGATAAAATTCACACTAAAACCGTAGATTCATGTCATTGCCATTCAACCACCCAGAGCAATCATATTTATACGTAGACCAACGGTTTACCCCTAATAATAAGATGGTGTGACTTCTTAGCCTATATTTTCTCCTTAATCTTCGCAGCAGAGCCCATATCTGCTAGACAGCCGGCACTTCGACCTCATATTCACAAACAGCCCGAGAAAACGACGCGGGTCCGGACGGTGCTGAACGAGAAGCAGTTACACACCTTGCGGACTTGTTACAACGCCAACCCGAGACCCGACGCTCTCATGAAGGAACAGCTGGTAGAAATGACGGGGCTCAGCCCCAGAGTTATCCGGGTCTGGTTTCAAAACAAGCGCTGCAAAGACAAGAAGCGGAGTATACTGATGAAACAGCTACAGCAGCAGCAGTCCAACGATAAAACGGTGAGCGAAGAGCAAATAAAATTGCTCTTAAGGTAAAAAAAAAATCAACTTGGCACGAAAGGCAAATAAACGGAGGATATATTAAATGAAGAGGGATTAAAGACGGCGCAAAAGACAAAATGAGTGCAAAACAAAACTGGACAATCGAAGTGAGAATCATTCACTATGTGTGGTTACATTGACGTTATGTTATTTAATGTTTATGTTATAAAGGAGGCCTCACTGTCAGGGGGGGTGAATGGATATGCTTGAACACTAGATATCTTTTCCTTATTTAGCGGAAGACTGTGACTTGTGGTCGGGTCTCAGTGTCCTGGCATTCCAGAGATTTTCATTTTTTTGCCGTTTATAAATTTCCCTGAATATTTTTTTCTCTAAAATTATACATTACATTTTGGAGTTCAGCGTAAAATGCAGTGGAGGGTGCATCCACATAGCCTATGTTTTGTTAATATTAGTCTTCTTTTGTATCCGGCCCCCTCCAGAATATCCAGGGAATGACAGGGACACCAATGGTGGCCGCGAGTCCGGAGAGACACGACGGTGGTTTGCAGGCAAACCCAGTGGAGGTGCAGAGTTACCAGCCGCCCTGGAAAGTCCTGAGTGATTTCGCGCTGCAGAGTGACATTGACCAACCGGCATTTCAGCAGCTGGTGAGTGCCAGCAGCGGGCATCGTGCGTGGGATTTACCGCACCAAGGATCGCAGCCTGTCCGCTTTCCCCAAGACAAGATCCAGTTAAGATAGCGGATCGTATAATTTCAGCAGCTGGACAATGCTTAACAAATATGCCTCGGCTCGAATTCACTTTTCTTTTTGGCATCGAAGATGTTGAATTATTCCAATTTTTTTTCAGGTCAATTTCTCGGAAGGTGGCCCAGGGTCCAATTCAACTGGGAGTGAAGTTGCATCGATGTCCTCTCAACTACCAGATACACCGAACAGTATGGTGTCGAGTCCCTTAGAGGCGTGAAGGAACTGGACTAGTTTTTAAGAAGTTTGGGGAAACGTGGTGTCCATAAGAAGGATACGAAAAATGACGGCGGTTACACCCCTTTGCGCCGTAGTTTTTACATGCGAACACTACAGCTAATTCAACTGCACGAAGCCTCTTTATTTAAACGACCTCTGGTTGTAAGTTAACACTGTGAAGACAATCATAGGAATTACACGAAGCTGAAATGCACCTAAACGTACACCGGGGGAGTCTGCGGAGTAACTCATGAGAAGATCACCAAGAGTTGCAGGGAAATTGTGTGCTTCTGGCCTGTGAAATATACGGACCACGCCTCAACTTGATTAAACGGTGCTGCCTTTTTGGAGCAGAAGTTTGGCCAGTGCTTTTGCCTAACAAGGACGAAGAATCACACGAATGAGCTCCGCAATCTTCACAAAATCAATAGACCTGGAAGAAATCTTCTATACGTAATAATGGCTGGCGGATTTACACGGAAGTGAAAATATAGGCATTGACACGAGAAAGCAAGAGGAGAAAAAACTGGTAATAAAATTATTTTACATTGATGACCCAACTTTCATTGACCCGAAAGTAAATGACAATTGGAGAGGGATTTACAGATACCGCTCTTAATTTTTTTGTTGAATTATGTCAAAGCCCAAGTACTAAAGCATCGCGACGAGGTATACCTCTATTTTGCCACAAACATCATGGGAACATTTGAGAGTTTGTCGTCAGTCAAAGAACATTATTCTCGCAAAGATGTGTATAGTTATTGGTTAAAATAACCAGTGGTGATTCTCTTTATTCCTGTACTAAAACTATGATTATTATTTATTGTCAAAAGACTTGTCACTTTTCATAGGCTTTTGTTTGCTGAGGTAAAAAGAGGTATTGTACTGCGATCTCCGAATTATGTCAGATTTTATGTGTCTTGTCTTTTGAGGATTATGTATGATAACGCCATATGTGGAAATACATCTTAAGGATTATTTCACTAATAAAAGTTTGACATAAATCGTACAGTGCGGTATATTCTGGACCTTTTCTTCTCGGTGATATTTAAATTCATAAGAAATAATACTAAAATGAACCAGAGGTTTGTTGTAACGTTTCGTTTTCATTTTCATTGCGCAATTGGTTTAAATTCACGTATATTTTTTCATCGTAAAATATGTCATTACGCTTGTGGAAAGTTTTAAGTGGAATTATTTAATTTTATTATTTTTAAGTTATTTGAAATGTATTTGTAATTTAAAGAAGCTGTACAGACGCCAATAAGTATGCTTCGTTTACATTAAGTCACATACAGCAACATTTCGTTTAATTAGGCCTACTAAATACGCCTTTTTTATTTTTATGATTAAGTTTTGATCACACGTTTAAATGTATTGGTCTTGCAGACCTCGTGCATGTCTGAGAGCGGCTATTAACGCGAGGATGGTTAGTCAATGAGATTGATTTACTCCGAAGAAAAAGTAGCGGTTTCTCCAACGTTAATTTCGTGCGCCATTTATTTTGCACAAAAATACGAATGACGCAGATTTGTAGTTCAGGCTGTAAAAGAAGAATCAACCTTCTGATCCGTTTCAGAGTGGAAATAATATTATAACAATATTTATGGACTTCCTGCCCAAACATTTACCGTTTATAAAGCTTTTTGAGAATATCTAATCTAATTATAAAACATGCGTTTTAATCAAATAATTTTTAAGTAACGTGCAAATGTAAAAGTGAATGCGATATTTTCTTTAAAAATCTTGCACGCACCAAGAAATGAAATATGTCACGTAGGCCCACATATATTACATGCGTCATCAATTAGAGACCCACCAGGCGAGTCATGAAACGGTTTTTACGGTGCTGCGCGCCGGCCCACTTGCCTCACAGGTTGGTTTTAGGATATAGTAGATCTGAAAATGTAGTACATTACTTATCTATTTATGCAGTGGTGAAAACAGAATATCAAGTTCCTATTTTCTGTGAGTGGTTTTTATCAAATGTTTGACGTACACCATAGATTAGACCTGCTTTGTCATTTTCGTCCGCTGGGTAAAATTAAGCTACTAAACTACTTGGATATTTGCGCACAGACGACATAGGCGTGTAGACACTTCATTAAATTTTGCAGTTTGCAAATTTTGCATTTGCAAGTTTTGCATCTAATAGCTAGGACTGCAGGTGTAGGTCTACCCATATTTATTTTAAAATCTTCTTTCATTTGTTATGTTTATTTTATAGAAGGTGATGCCAAACCCGTTGCCGTGGCAGTCTAACGTTATTATTTCTGGAAAAGGTGACATGGCAGATTTAATGTAAATCCTAAATCCTGACACACAAGTGGATGCAGAGAAATGTCAGAGCGGGTGTTGCAGCATCCAGTGCGAATAGCTGTTAGAGAATTTCCGTAGGTGTCGCCCCTTAATACGAGTACCTACGTCCTTTTTACATTTCATCGTAAACGTTAAGAGGAAAATTAAGCGTATAGGCTAGCCTATATCCAGCTATGTCGTTTTGGAACGGTAAAGCCGACGTAATCTACAAATTGGGCGGTTTACTTATTCAATATAATTGCTTGAAAATAATACATTGATAGGCCTATCATATAAGTAAAAAAAATCTAATAATTTAGTCAATAATTTTAATGCAAATTACACGTGGGTTCTGAAATACGATGGTACAATAGCTAACACGTATACATCACATTAACTATCTGATTATCTATTTTAATCCCTTGAACGCTTGACATAGCTGGACCTTACAGACCAATTACATTAAACTGGGTATTATTTTGCCTGAAACCTGCAGATGAACAGTAAGGATGGCGAAGGGAAAGACGAACACATAACCGAAATATAACGACAATGACGCGTCAGGGGTCATGTGTTTAATGGCTTCTGATATTAAATCATACTGCGCCTATTCCCATTGATATATGAATCCTGCTAAAATAATAATTTGCAGAATAACAAAGTGATGTGTTCACGTGGCACATTGGGATCCATCTATTTGATTCGGTTAGTTCATTTCGTACCAAAGGAATGTAGTTTTTCTTTTGCGTTTTGTGATTCGGATCTGGGCATTGCACGCGTTTTTATCCCATTTTCCCCAAGACTCCAACCACCCCTCTTCCCAAAGGAAACAGTGTCTCCCATACCTGGTGCTCCAGTACACAGCAGTACACCCACACTGGGGTAAAGATATCAGCGTCCTCTGTCCCAGTGTAATAACAATGTCACCAAATGTGCTTTAGTCGCACTGCGTATTGTTTTTTCGAATATTCCACTAACTTTGAAAGTATATATTCATTTTTTCTCCGAATATTTATTTTATCATATCATATAATCATATAATCGTATCATATAATCATGTAATTTATTTTACACGCACCCACACATAAACTACTGCATGAAAATGATCTCCACTTCAAGAAGGATTGTGCGATATTCGTCGAGCTGTGAGGTTGGAATGAAGTGATCTTAGTTGCGGATTTATTTTAATTTTTCTCCGACAGGAAGACTGAATTTACTTCACAGTCCTCTTTGACAGTATTGGGGAAATGATTGACTACGGAGGCTGTCTGTCAGTGGGCTGACTAACTTTAAGTGAGGATAAGCATAATTTAAAGTTGCGTTACTATCTCTGTGTATTAATAATATGACCTATTTCGTATTAAACCTACAGGAATAAGATTCAAATATACATTGGAAGAGGTCATTATGTTGAATGCCATATGGAGTCCACGCAATAATCATAAAGGAATGTACATACTTAGTACGCTGGCTGCGGTTAAAGAAAAAACCTGACTTACACATCGCCCTGGTGACTGACCTTCAGTAATAGTGTTTTTTATTCTTTTTTTTTTCTTAGGAGTGGTGGTGGTGGTGGTGGGGGGTTCAAGTTGAAACATGGCTGAATGTGTGTCATTGAGGAGATAATCTGTAGTTCCTTGACCCACTCCTACAAACAGCCTCCCAGAATGCACCTCTCCCTGCATTCAGCTGACTGAGGATCTGAGGCTGACGCGAGCGCTGGAAGGGTTAGGATTGGCTGCTCATCGGTGCTAAGTACAGCGAAACTGAAACAAACAAACAATCGTTTTAGTCACTGTCACCAGTCTTCATTGTTTGGTTATCTGGAGGATCTAGCTCTGTTACTTATTCATTTGATCCACTTTTCATTTTAGATTCACAAATCAAAATTTCAACATAAATTATAAACATCATTCTGTCTGCCAAAAACCAGACAAACATTCTTTTTGTATAATTGAATGAATGTAAGGAATAGAATTTAAGGTTAGAATGTAAAGGACTTAGGAAAACAGCATGTAAGTGCATTTGGAAAATCCTTTTTATAAAAATGAAACTGTTGTCAGCTGTATAAACTATAGTGTAAAAAGGGTAAAAATTATCCATCTATACACTTTTTGTTTAGGTATTTCGTTCCTTTCATTATATGCGTACTATTGTGCCATGGATTGGATCAGCATGAATAAAATCCCTAAATGTCAATTTGCCTGCATTTCCAGTCATCTTACCTTGCTGCCCTTTAATGTTTATTAAAAAATGCATATTTCCTTCAGAGAATCTTAATTGTGTTATTCATTACCTATAATAATATGTTTGCTTAAGTAGCAGGCTTGTTTCAGCTGTCTTCTCCAAATAGCCCATTAAAAATTAAAGGAATAAGTGCCTTTTGTACGTGATGTAAACTTTCATGTACACATATAGCTCAAAGCATTATTATTATTAAATTTTATCAGTTATGTGACTATATGCTTTTACTACAAAGCCAGACATAAAATATGAAAGAGTTTTTCTCTTTGCCATTCAGTACTGAGGTGTCCTGCTGGGTGGGCGTCGCTTTCTTTGCAGGTCAGTATATCAAACCCATATAATCTGCTTCCTGAAGTAAGCCTCCTCAACTCGGCCATCAAGGACTTCACCTCAGACCAGAACTACACTCTCTCTCTGCATGTATAACATCGAACATGATTCCTCCAGACAGCTACATGGACAGACTTGACCATATCTCACATAACCATCAATCCAGGAAGTTGAAAGTCATTGGTGCTACACTGTCAGAATAAAGAGTACCTGTTTGTACCTTTGCTTGTCACTGGGGCTGTACCTTCAAGGGTCTGCCAACTGTACACTTATGGTGCTTTTCCACTGCATAGTACGGCACGACACGGTTCAGTTCAGCTCACTTTTGGGGGGTTTTCCACTGGGAACAGTACCTGGTACCTGGTCCTTTTTTTAGTACCACCTCAGCCGAGGTTCCAAGCGCGCCGAACCGTTACCAAAACGTGACGTGTAAACTCTACTGGTCACTGATTGGCCGGAGAAAATCGTCATTACTGTGTCACTGAACTTGCGACACGAGACACAACAGACCCGCTAGATTTTTAGCACAGCCAGCGAAGGTTCGGACGCACCATCAGCCTCTTTTGAAACAAACTCCTTCGTCTTGCTGTTAAAAACATCCACATGCCGAGAATGAAGAACACCATTCCGTCGATATGCTCCATTGTTGTGTGTTTGTTTGTGGCGCGTTTACGATGATGTCACGGCAGTAGAGGCGGCGCAACTATAACGACACGTGAATAATCCCGCCCACTCTAAAGCGGCACTAAACTGCAGTCGAAACACAAACCGAGCCGAACTGAGCCAAACCAAGGTGAGCTGTACTGAACCGTGCTGTGCCGTACTATGCAGTGGAAAAGCACCATTAGCTGTAGGTAATTGTACCATTTAAGATACAAAAATGGTCTTCGAGGAACATTTCTGTACCATTGATGGTACAATAATGCTGTTTGTACCTTTGGCATGTTCCTCAGAGTACATTTCTGTACCTTAAAAGGTACAATTACCTACAGATATAGGGTACAATTGGCAGACCGTTGAGGGTACAACCCCAGTGACAAGCAAAGGTGCAAACTGGTGCTATTTGTTTTTCTGAAAGTGTAGCACACAAACTCACTAAGGGAAAAAGCAGTTTTCCCTCAAATAACCTGTTATAAACATCACCAAGATTACATTGCTGAAGCTGAAGCTGGCAACCACGCACTTACAGAACTACAGCATCACTCAGAAAATGAGAAAAACTAAGAAGACACCAAACACTACTCTCCAACTCACATCAGTACCTTGGCTGCTTAATTGAACAGGGTAGCAAATTTTTCTGCGTCCGCCTCTTAGCTAGCTCAGTAGCAAATTTAGATCTAGTGAATGCATCTATCTTGATCTCTGTCACTTAAACATAGTTTTGATTATGGTGCAGAAAAAAATACAATGCTTATTATATTGCATTTTCAACATAAAATATCTGGAGCGATTGAATTTCATTGCATAAGTTGATAATGTGCTTATGTTAACAAGCTTTGTTTTACTCTGCTTGCTGATCAAATATTATATTTGACTAATGCTTTTGGCAGATAAATGGAGGAGGACGATTTGCTATTCTTTCATAAATTGAAAAAACTAATCAACATGTGCATGTCTTCTTATAAAGCATCAGTTATTGTGTTTATGAACATTACCGTTCTGGATGGTTTAATGAGGATGAAATTTAGGTAATATTACATTTGGTCTTAAGAAAATGAAGAGGGAAAACTCTGCGTCTAAACATTGATTAGATGAGTCACTCACCTGGCAGATGTAGTTACTGAGCATGTCCCTGCAAGTATCACTTATCAGATTAAAAGGCAATCCTAATCTGCATCCTATCATTAGTTATTAATAAGTTATAACAAAAAGAATGATTTTGTAAGGTAATACTGCATCACTGAGACCTGTCATTACAATCACAAAAGAAGACCAGCAGCTACAGGAATCCTTTCAAATGTGTTCAAATAGTATTCCTCCTAGATCCCTCCGTCCATCTTCCGGACTTCCATTATCCATTACAGGTTTGTGAGGAGTCATAGATTCATCTTACTGGACCAATTATCATGTACGAACAAGTACTGTGAAAGCGGATTCATGGATTGTATCTCACCGTCTGTAGTAATTGAATTAATGTTTTGGTCATTAGGCCTTTATCAGGCAGCAAAAGTCTGTAATTTACCCTAGAGAAAGTATCTCCAGTTTGAAGGTTTAACCCTTTAACCTGAGAGTCCCCAGAAGCTGTGCCCCTCAAGAAGTAACTTTGGGCTGATCATTTATACTAAGCTATTTACTCTTTTTATAATTTTTCTGCATGTCTCATAGCTGCAGGAGATTCTCCGGCAGACCTGTCAGGTTTGTATAATCAACGCTATGTTTAGAAGCGTTGCCTGAACATCCCTACTTTTAAACATGACGCAACCCAATAAAACACGCGGTAGATCCAAAGTTTTTTTCACCGTGGAAATAAGCCGGTTTAGCTGGTCACAGTGTAAGGGACAGAATTGTCTCATAACAAGACAGGGTCATGCTTTTGAGGACTGGTTGGGCCCCAGCGACTTGTGAGAGCTATTGTCTTTCCTAGAAGTGGTGTCATGTTATCGCTCATTCAAGGGTTCCTTACAACAGCGAAGAAAGCACTGTAAGACTTATCGAGGAGTTTAGATGTGGTCCGCAGAAGCAGAAAGCTGCCTTTAATCGTGTCACAGAAGTCATTGTACGATTCTGGGTAAAGTCCAGCCAATAGTAGATAGTCATATAGTTAATGGAAGGAATTTATTTGTATTAATCTTTAAATATTGCTTGTAATCTTTAGATGACACAAACCATGTTCTGTGTCTACAAAGCATGTTCATTCAAGAATATAGTGTATTAAGTAAATGATGGTTCTGGAAGTAAGTTGTCATTAAGCGTTGTTTGGTAGTTTACCTGAGAATTCATTCACAGACTGCCTGGATAGGTGAGTGGTATCTGAGGAAGCCTTACGTAGCTCAGTATAACATGTGGCAACATTGGTTTCATCGATAGCAAATATTATCAGATGGCAGTAATATTCAATGCTGTCCTGCAGTTGGAAGTCCTAACGTTCTGAAATATAAACATGGAATTTCATTGTGAGGAAGGAATTTAAATGTTAATGGCATTTTTTTCTGGACTAAGTGTCAGCAGCATGCTGGGGACCATCACTGGAGCAGAAGTGCAGTGTGCAGTGTATGCAAATAATACCAGTTAGGCTAGTCTATACACTGAGCAGTAATGAGGTCCTGGTTCTTGTAGCTATTGAGGTCAATGTTGCATTTTTACAACAGAGAATGATTCAGCAACATATTTAGGGAATGTATTAAAGGAATGCAGTATAGACACTCCTCATTTAACGACCGACCTCTATAACGACCGCGTGGATGTACGGCCAGCTCTCTGACTGCTCGGGACTGTATGCAAACCTAAGTAATGCATATTAGAGCTGATTTCTTCTGCATATTTCAGTATACAGTACACTACTGTATAAACATTAATAAATATACTGAAAATGTTATAAATGATGCAAATGTGACATTAAAACAATATCTAAAGATGGCTGACACAAACCCACTACCAGTACAGTATGCTTGAGATATCAGTAAGGGCGGGCCCCTCACTTATCGACCGATTCGCTTAATGACTTAGTCGTAAGAGCGGAACACGTCGTTAAGTGAGGAATACTTGTATACCAAACCAGTGCCATTTCCAGTGCTTCAAAATGAAAGAAGACATATATAATATAAGAAATGACTTCAAATATACAAACTCTTTGCACCTGCAGACAGATCACTGTCAGTGCCTATGGAAAAGTAGTCCTTAGACATTATTAACCCACAACATGACATCCGGCGGAAAAGCACAGGCATTAACGTCTTCACTATGATATGTAATGTTAAAATTTTGCTATTACACTATATAATTCTTCAAAGAACACACACTACCAATCATAAACTCTACCACCGGGGTTTCACTCAAAATAACACCAGTCAGCATTGTTTGTCCTCTTTGCATGACTGTTTCCATGTTCTATGATCTTGCTCATATGTTCAAACATGTTGGTCAAGGTCATCAGAAATCCATGGTTCAATGTTCCAATTTATCATCCCTGGTTTTGGTGACAATTCTACATTACAAATTCCCAAACATCTCATCCCTTCATTGTTTTCATTGACTATTGCCAAAAACTATATTATTGAACTGGAAAGACTGAGAAAAAATGATCCAATTATCTAACTGAATGGCTCAGTTTACTAAATGATCACTACAGCTGGGAACAACTTACAGCATCCTTGAATCCTTATCAAATGTGTTTGTCAAGTGACCTATTTATGAAGCCGAAAGAGTCCCCATTCACAGTGTTAATTGGCCTGAAGTATGATGTCACAGAGTATCTTTTAAGATAACAGTAATATCTTAGCACCAGCTGTGTGGAAGTAACTGCCCATTCCTTGTCGCAGTTCAGTGTTAGTTTCGCTAATTTGTGTATAAAAATGAATCCCAGAATTCCATTCTCACATCAGCCTCATTTCTGCAATACTACAGTAAGAAATGACTTTGGACAGATCAGCTTTACATTGGTTTTTGATGCTTAACATTTATTAATAATAATGATAATAGTCAAAGTCAACTTAAAATTGTTACAGAATTTGTTCTTGCTTCAAAGGGCGTGAAACTGAACGTGGCGCGGGGTGACACACGTGGGGCGTGGGAGAGGGACTTATGCACTCTCCAGTTCATCCATCAGCAGGCGAGGAGGGTAGAGGCTGCGAGGCCAAAGCTGCCAGGGGCAGGCAGATAAAGCGGGAACTTCAGAAAGCAGCTGGTCGACACAATGAGTGTGAAAAGGCAGCACTGAGAGGCTTTGAAGTGAAGCGGGCAGGCGGGTGAATCTCGGCCGGCGCTGAAAGGCCACACTCCATCCTTTCAGAGCACACAGGCGGGGCTCTGGCATGCCGGGGATGCTGCACGGCACGGGAATAACGCTCTAGCAATACAGGAATTTACTCGACACCCCTATGCTCAGGAGGGACAGGAGAAATGCATGTGAATGCCACATGCCACACGTGTGCTGGTTATGCAATGAACACACCCAGAGTGCAGTTTAATCTTATTAGTGCTGAATTTAATCAATGTAACTGGACAAAAATACTTTTCAGAGAAATTGTGTGTGTCAGTGGCAGCATGTCAGCTAAATTATGCTATTCGTTCCGGGAATAATTAGTAATTAACAGCGATTAATAGTAGCCGAGGGGAGGAAATTACAATGAATCACATGTTTTTCAATTACATTAGCACACTGTAAGCTGCTTTTGGATTCTATTAGCGATTCCTTGGCTCGGTCACTCTGTAGGTATGTGCTGAGTCTGATGAATAGGGCATTGAGTGATCTGCTTTCTTTTCATCGTAAATTTGGTGGTAAAATTATATAGCAACCCTCTCCTTAATCATGGTTTCTGCTTTGACAGATGCCACAAAAGAATGATAACCGTATCTTGGACTTGCAAACCATTATTATCAAAATAATGGTGCCCGTACTGACTGTGTCTTTGTTGGGATTATGTTGATCTTGATTAAACTGGTCCAAAGCACAGTACTAAATACACTGGCCTGAAGGATAGACTTGCTGTAGAGCTACTTCTTCTGTCTACATATTGTACCCTTTACACTACCAGTCAAAATTTTTTTTCCCACACTGAGATTTTCTACATTTGCATATTACTCACTTAACATTTCCTAGAAATACACTCAATTTTCTTTTGCTAACAAATAAATGTACAGTATGTTCAGCATTTGAGTACCTGTATTAGCAGGAAAATGTCATATCTTTGATTCATTAAAGTAGCCTCTAGCAGTTATAACAGCACAGAAAATTTGAGGCATTCTTTCTACTACGGACATTAAATACTGCTCTGTTTCATGGGATGAAACGGTTAACTAGTTAATTTAAAGTTAAAGGACAGCCTAGAATTTGACTGCCATCACCACACAACCAGTGAATAGGATGTCAGACACGCTCTGTTACATACTCTTATATTTTCATTTATAGTTGTTTGCACAACTTTCCAATGCTTAACAAGAATAAAATATCTGTAGATTATGAAATAAAGGGAAAAGTGGTAAAAACTTGTGGTGTGAAAAACCTTCAACTGATTGCGTATTTTGTGTTATTAAACCTTAAAGCACCTAAAGACTGTGTCCAAAGTTTAGCATTTGATTGCCATAAATGCCAGAGGTGGGGACTCGAGTCACTGACTCAAAACTGAACTCGGACTTAAGTCACATATTTGATGACTTGTGACTCGACTTGGCAATGCTGATGGAAAGATTAGGACTCGACTTGGACTTGAGGGCAGATGACTCGAGACTTGGACCCTATGACTCAAGAAGACTTGAGGTTATAGCCCCCCCTCTGGATACCATAGCATTAATATTATAAATACAGTGTATAGTAATCCTCTGTTGTCTGCATTTTCAGTTGGCTGGATACAAGTTCTCCTGAGGTACTTTATTGGAAAGAGGCATCACTCTCTGCATATTCACGTACGTTAAAAACTGCATGAGGACAACTGTGACTGAGTGGAGACTCTCTTTTCAACCTACCTCTGCCTATGAAGGATTTAACCTACACCATGCTGTGGTAGGTTTTTGCTGCAACAAAAAACTGGCATAGGTAAGGACTCAAATTACGTGACTCACAAGTCGACTTGGACTCGAGTCACAAATTTGATGACTTGTGACTCGACAGCAAAAATGATGCAATGTTTTGACTGAAGACCCGCCAAGGAGTGACTTCCCATGCCTGATAAATGAAGTCATTGTATTTATCCTGTAAAACATTCTTGTATAATATTAAAAGGCAAATAACGAAGAACCCTAGTTGCAGTCATAACAATTTCGCTCCAGTGTTTCCAAATCCCATCTTCAGGGACCCAAGACAGTCCATGTTTTTCTTCCTTCCAGTTCCCTGCCATACAGTCCACATTTTTGCTCCCTCCCAGCTTCTGGCAGCAAAAACATGGACTGTCTGTGGGTTGCCGAGGACCGGACTGGGAAACACTGATCTACCTTATTAATCTACACTGCAGGATATTTAACAAAAAATCCTCCCTCCAAAGAAATGGTTTTGTGATGCTTCTAGAGTGGACATCCATTACAAGTCACAATAAGAACATATTCTACTGTGCGTGACCAAGAAAAATCATAAAGTCATCATAAAGTGATTACACATGCCTCCCTGACAAAATAAAATTTTCAGTTTCATTCTCTTTTCACCACTTCTGCATATAAATTATGCCCACTCTGATTAGCTGTAAGGTTAGAAGTCACATCAAAAATGTAATAAATAAATAATGCTCAATTGTTGAGTGTCTGAGGATTCAGCACTGCCATTACTATCGGCACCGAGGCCTGTCTTGAGTCTTATTGTGATTATGCTGAACGTGCAGCTAACGGATAGCGAGTGATGTGACAGAGTGGGATGCAGGAACGTGAGGAGATGGAGACACCTTGAGCTGGAGGCCTGGGTGCTGGGCTTCAGGAAGCCACAGGCAGAGAATTGGAGCTCTCCTGCCTGCTCGTGTGGCCCTCGGCCTACAGTATAGTACAAGAGTCATTATCAGCACCAAATTGGCTGTACAGGAATAATAGAAAGGTCTATTGAGTCCGAAAGCATTAGTGCATGGCTGTCCCAGTTGACTGGTTCCATGAACAAATGATTGAGGTGTACCCTTATTTAATTTTTTATAAGAGCTATCTCCTTTGGACATCAGCCACAGAGATACAGGGAGAATAGTGTGTTTCCACTGCTTTTATACACCATATGTAGAGCAACAACCATCAGCACCACAAATAAACTTTTCTGAATGTGCTGTCAAAAAGCCCACCCCCTCCAAAGAAATTTCTCTCAAAACGATGGCGTCTCGTTTCATTGGCTGGGGAGATAATGTGGCTGATGGTGTAGCAATGGCGCCCCCATCATTGTCAGCCTTATCGGGGATCTCCCCGGGATGGGAAGAGCCTCGTCTCTGACGTGCCTCTGTCAGTTTATACCACCTTTTCAGTCCCCAGTGCAGCATTAGGGCCAGAATTCATGGGTGTTTTCACAGTGCCCTGTTAAGCTCACAGTTGCCACTGACAATGTTACAGATCTTTGCTCTTTTTTTTTAATCATATAAGACACTTTGTATCAGCTGTTCCATCCTCTGAGCTTACCTTAACTGAGAAGAGATTTTATAAAATTTTATATACTTTTTATGTAGTTACGTTTAAGATACAGAATCAGCCAAACACCTACTGTAAATCAACGTTAAAGCCAATTTTAAATTAGTTTCTTGGAAACATAACTTGCCAACTGCAATAACTGAAACTGAAACATTTTCTATACAAATAATAACAATAAAAACAACAATAACAAGTTTTGGTAAAAATGTTAAATCAGTTGAGAAATTGGGCAAGTAAAAAATATATTTTGCTATATAATTCCAATGCAAAAGACATTGATTCGGATTTCTATTTTTATTACAGTAATATAATAAAATGACTTCCACTCTAGCTACTGATACCACGCGCTAAAGTGACTGTCAGAGGACCAAGGCGACAGCGGGACTCTTGCATGCTACATATGAACTTAAAAATCATAATGACGCCAATTCACTAATATCAATTGCATTTTAAATATCATAACTATGTCTTCTTTTGTCTTTTGAAATAAACTATTAAAACACAAGTACTGCTTAATATTCCAGTTCAGTACTGAAATATACCTGCTAGCATATGTACACAAAATAGCTGAAAAATTAATTCAGAAATGTATTAACTATCCTGTTAAGTCCCAAGCTGTACTGGTAACTATGCAAACACGCAGTGTGCAGGATCGTGCTTTCACAGGTCTCAGGGGCTGCGCCAGCACTGCGACTTCACTCTCACAGAATCACACACTGAAATCTGACTTTCAGTAAAGCCCCCCAAGTCCTTGATCTCTACCACCTGTGCAAGATCGAAAGACTTTGGTGAATAGCTGTAACAGTCCGAAGTTAAATGTGCTCAGAGTTCTTGGTATAAAAATTGGCGAACATCCATATATGCCGCAAACTCATTCTGCTGTGCAGAGCCAAAGGGAAGAGCAGCCTTTATTCTGAAGGCTGCATCAGCCTGCAGCTGGCTGTTAGGTCAGTCATCGTTAATAGAGCCTGCCCCAGTTAACCTTGTTACCATCCACTGGACAGAGTTTAATGTTCCTTCTCCATTTGGAGAACAGGGTTATTCATATTGGTCTTTGTGCAGTTTGCCTGTAATATAAATTATTTACTTATTCTTTATACTGTAATTATGCATCAAATCAGTATGTCATGAATCTAAACATTAACAAGTCAAAAGAAGATGCAGCTATATTCTATTACGGTAAATATGAATTAATATATTACAGTACGTCTTGTATTTTGTGTCAAGTACAATTATGGAAATTAGAATAAGCAACAAAATTCCGTATTGCATGTCCCTAAAGGAAAATGCAAGATAGCTGTTTTGTGCACTTGATATTAATTTGATAATTAGGCAGAAATTGTGATACATTCATGAGACGGAAATCTGCCGGGTCATTGGACCAGTACAATTTTATTTGTGGCCATTTGATTCCATAACAAAGAACTGCAATGCAGAATGAGTCATGCAATGGTTACTAATAGTGCATCAGTGGTGGCATGGAATTGCTACATTAAATATTAGCTGTAAGCTAAGCAGAATATTATCTTTCAATGTGTTTCTTTATTTAGTTAAGTTATAATTTTAGTTCACTGGTGTTCAGAAAGCAATGAAAAATAATGAAATCCGACTGAATCAGTGTGTTGCTGTCCTGAATTATAACGAGGGAGAGAAAAAGTCAGGGAAGCTGATGTGAAGTAAAAAGTGGCCGGTGTGAGTAACGTGGACGCTGACGTCTAACACCTCTATCCTTTCGCCATTTGCGGAATTGTAAAAAGCACTTACACAACTATACGAACAATGTACCTTTTTAAAGGTGCCGAGTCTCATGTTTAACGTACACTGTTCCCGTGAAGTTGCCTACATAAAAATGACACCAGTGACGGCTGATAAAGATGCAGGCATCCAAGACTCCCAGGTGCCATTTAAAAAGCAATGTGCTGGTTTTTTTGTAATTATGTGACTATATGTTATTAAAATATGTATAGAAGAAAAGCTTAAGAGAATGACGTGCCGCAGGTGGGGGATTTGCTGGTGATGTCCCTGCCCTGAACCCGCTCACAATGGACCGACTGCGTCGTGTGTTTTCACACCCCCAAGGCATTTTCAAGTGAGCATATAAAAGCAATTAATGGAAGCGTCAACCATTCAACCCATTAAAAGTGATTCACTGGCGAATTCCCTCAGCCACCCGCCACAAGGCCACTGATCGCTGGTCCCGTCACTGGTGAGAACAACCTCCTCAATTCACAAAGACGCGCCCAGTGTTCACAGACTTGGAGAACGTGGAACACGCAACATTAATGCACTTAAGGTTCTTCTCCTTCTGGTGAGAGTTGAGATATAATTCCTATATAAGTGAATAAACAGATACATACATGATGACAATAGTAGGGGTAAACAATGTTTCCTGTTACACATGGACGATAAATCCCTAAAGGAGAGCGTGGCCACTAACCCAACGCACACGCAAGATACGCCATGAACAGAGGGGCCCCCTTGAGGGGGGACCCAAACCTAACAAAGACACAGGGGAATCTACAGTTGCTGTTTTCACTCTTTATATATACAGTACTCAGTTTGCTGTGTCGATGCGCTCTGTAATTTATGGAGATGGAGATTCCACTTGAATATGCAGGTGAATAGAAGTCTGTCAGTGTACGGTGTGAAACAAATGCACTTTCAGAAATGACCAAACCACGATAACCTAAAGAAAGAAAGCTAACGGTCTACCTACCATCATCAGACACATATTTAAAAATGCAGTTTTTGTTTTCTGCAATAAAAATATCTGACTATAGGGAAATGATTCTTAAGATGATACTAAATTGTTTGATATTTGTGGAAATATGTTGTCTTTGTGTCAGCACACGTTTTTTTTTTTTGGTTAGATGGCTAAAATGTTAGGTAAAGCAGAAACATGTACGGGGTGGATGTAGGCACATGTCATACAGAGACCACCCCCAATAACTAACTGAATGGGACGTGCCAGCAATTCATGCTTTGCGATAAAATTGATTCCTTCCCCTCTAATTTGCATGACAGAGGGGGGGGGGGGCTCCCTCTCCTGTAAAAAAAAATGTGTCTTTCAGCAACACAACAGTCAATTGTAGCATAAACTGCTGGGTGGAAACATAATTAAAGTTAAACAGGGTGGATTTTTATTATCGACCACAGTGGTTAATGCATGTATGAATAATTACAAGGTACAAAGATGATTATTTATTTATATGAATACACACACAAGCACACACACACCTACATTAAACCTATTTGCTTATTTTTATTTAATATTTATTCACATGCAAACTGACACTCTAACCTTAATCTATTTTTTTATAAGAACATAGTACTTAAAAAAAAGGAAAAATCTTTGTGTAAGAATGTGACATTGCCTTTATTGCAGCCAGTGGTTACGTTTCTTTTTCTTTTTTTTCCATGAGATAATGGTAAAACGCATAGACAGGGAAGTGGGTGGCAGCAGCTGGTGGATGGTTCGTCCACCCCCCGCCCCCCCCCCCCCCACACCCTTTCCATCTCACAGACGGGGGCTTCTCCCTGGGGGGGACGGCTAGAAATGGCCCACTTGCCGGCGATGTCTGGGCAATCTCCCGGCAGACACGGTGGTGGCATTAGGCCGCCGGTCGGAGCACAATAGCGGAACTCAAGCGGGGAGCGTATTCTCGGCAACTTAAAACTAGCCCCGGAAAATAAAGACACAAGAGAGGACAAAACCAGGAGTAATTCCACATCACTGATGATTTTCTTTAATTTTTATATTACGATGCAAAGGATCCTGTGTTTAGCGAAGAGCAGCAATGCAGGAACATACATTTTAAACAAAAGCAAAACAAAAACAAAAACGAAAGTTATTCATTCATGTATGTTGAAAGACAAATAATGTAAAATCTATTTGAATTAATATTAGCTTTTGCACCAGGAATTAATGAACATGTCCTCAATTAAACACTAATCTACAAAACAACAACAAACATGTTTTCAGAGTCAAAAGGAAAGAAGACAAATACAGATTTCATTTTGTTTTCTTTTCGCCCCCCAGCTTCCCCTGTAGACTTCAGTTTGCAAGCTGGGGGATGGGTGGGAGGGGGGCTCTTCAGCGTTAACATTCCCCTTCTAACAGTAATGATCCTAAAAGCTGCAATCAAGGCTAGGGAGGGGCAGTGAGGACCCCGCTCTGCCCTGCCCGGGTAACATGCCGCCCATTAGTCCGAATTATTCCCCGAAGGATATTCCCTTTTTCCTGGTCCCTTTTCTCAGATGTATTTTTTCTTTTATTAGAGACATATTTCACATCTGTTGATGCAGCTCATTCATATCTCGGACTCCACTGGTGCTTGGAACTAGTGGAAAATGAAGTTAATAATTCAGTGATTATTATTATTATTATTATTATTATTATTATTAGTGTTTATATAAAGAACCAAGACAGAGAGGCCATGAGGACACAGTTTGGATGGGGGATATAAGATTGGATATAAACACTGGTGATGGTGATTATCCATCCATCCATTTTCCATCCATCCATTATCCATCCATCCATCTTGTATACCCACTTGTCCTGTGCAGGGTCTCAGGATCAGGATCCTATCCTGGAAACAACGAGCACAAGGCAAGGAATAACCAGGACGAGGCGAAAACCCACCACAGATGATGACACTTATTATCATCATCATCATATTTTGTATGTTTACAAACAGATTCTCAAATAGTTTGCCATGGTGCACTATAGATGAGCACAATTAATCAACTCACTAATGTCCTTTAACAAAACTTAAACAAAACAAAAGAACTACAAAAATACCACGACAGTAAATTATACCTAGAATACAATGTACTATATATCTGAAATATATATACTGTATATCTTCCTGAGACCCCACCCATTCATTTATGTCCATTGTAGTGGACATTTTATTTTTGCATCTATCTTTTCACTGATGTTGGGAAACGTATTTATTCCTGTCGTGCACTAAAGAGGACATGCTGTGAAATTAAAAATAAAAATTAATTTGAAAAAATCTAAATTGTAAGATGTCTTATTTCCTCCAAAGACAAATAACCTAAAATTGAAGGACACTTTTTTCCTTGGGTCTCAGGAGGTTAATTACATATTTAATAGTGATAAATACAGATACAATATATGAGTATATGAGCGATGGGTGGATTTCTGTATATAACATGCACATCTATAAGAGGACTGAAGACGTGCTTTCATGCTGCCCACGGCGTCCGACCTCTTTAAAGGAGCCGGTGGTGGCTGAGGTGAATGTGAACGTTGATCAAACTTGATTTCATTATGTGCAGATTATTGGGCCTCACTTTCAATGGCTAGTCTAAGGAGGTTTTTTTGGGGGGCGGGGGGCAAAGTCAAAAGTAAAACCCAGGGAAGGCCAGAACCAGCTGGGGAACTCGGTCATCCACAAAAAAAAGCTTTTAATTAGCTGAGTGAATGCGCTTTGCTGAATATGTGAAGCCAAGCTCTGCTAACATTAAAATTGGTCTAATTTTCTATGGAAAAAAAAAGAAAAATCCCATCTGAGCAGGCCTGACCACAGTCAATCACGTTAAAAGCCGCTGGTGCTTAATTTGATTTACCAATATAAAATGCAAATGAGGTGATTAAGTGGAGTGGGGGGCCAAAGGAGGAGCCTCTTCAAACCATCAAGTCAAATGTGAACAGACAGTGAACTGGCGGCGGAAAGAATCCTTTAGCGTATTCGTTTGATTAGTGCTACAAAAATTGAATTAGCTTGGCTAATTACTTGACAAATTGCGCCGCATTACTGAAAAGCAAGGTTTTTTTTTTCTCTCTCCCAATTCAAAAACCCCCATGCGGATTTTCAGACCAAATGGTACCTGCCAATATGTGAAAAGCATGATTAAACAAATGGGAAAAATGGAACAACAGTCCCTTACAATGGCAAATGAGATAATGCCTGTAATTAGGCAGGGCACAAGTCTACATTCATGCTACATATTCCACCTCTACTAGACTAGCGTCCAGGATGAACAGTACCTAATTATACTGTACATCTCTCATTTCAAGGTCTACTTCAGTCATTTAATGGCTATATCAAATAATGTCACATGGAATAAATACAGTCTGATTCTCCTTTCTGGTCAAGGATATTCAAACTTAAGAAAAACCATGGCATTTTGTTAAAAGAAATACACAATCACCTATGAATAAAATTTTTACAGATTAAACAACAAGGTGATACTCACTTTTATCAGCAAATTAGATGTTTCTTTATTTTTTTTTTAATAAATACAAATGTAAACAAAAAATTATAAAACCAGAAAATAAACAGTTTGTATGGAAATGAAAGACAGTAAATTAGAATCCACAAGTTTCCTTTGCAAAACTTTACATCTGAACAATAAATCATCCTCCAAATTTTAAAGTATTTACAACTGTTAAAAAATGTAACAGTTGCCACAAGAAGTCATATATACTGTAAAGTGTAAGCGAGTTCTTTAGGAGCTCTCATGTATCAGCATGTCATGCTCATAAATTAAACCTTCCAGAAGCTACCACAACCAAAAGGAAGGCTTACGTAATGATCGCTTCTTAAAATGCATTGACAAGATGACTGCAGCACTGCAGGCAACATTGATATTGTAAGAGAGAAACTCCCCAAATACCTATCATTTGTTACACTGCATGTTATATTTAAAAATTAATAACACCACACTGACCATTTTGCATTGGTTTTGAAGCATCATCACACAAATAATTTGGATTCACCTTTGTGATTGCATCAGATTTGTTATAAATTCTTGAGATACACCTATGTTATGCATGTCAATATTTTGTCTTCCTGTGAATATTTGGTTAACAGGTATTAGAAATATCTTCTAAGAATTCTTCTAAGACCAGTGATCCTTTGAGGAAATCATATGTATTACTTGTCCTGCATCCTTAATTTGGCAGTAAAGGTATTCATCATTTGATTTATACGTCAGTTTTACTGCATGTATCTATAATACGTAACTAATACTGATTTGAAATCCCAATTAAAAGAAGCAACAATGTACTCACTGTGTAATCACTGGCAGGCAAATTCTAAGTATGTGAGAATAATTTCATTACATGAAGCAGTAAGATGTTTCACTACATTTGCAGGGTAAGATATGCTTCTTTTAATAGTGCAGTGTTTCCCTCTGATCTCACATCTCACTTCTAATTGAGGAATGTGCCAGGATCTTCCTCAACATGAACTATAAACAAAGGATTGCATGTTGTATGCGCATGACAATAATGTCAAATAAAACACTATCTAATTGAACAGTGGAGTGCTCTGTAGGTATGAAAGGAGTATGATGTATCTTGCTGTTACAGCTGTATCACTGCCCTGCTATCAGAATGTTGGGGAAAGGAGCCCTTCTTTTTAACTCAAGATTGTGGATGGCATCTAAATGGGGAACAAAAATTACTGCATCTCTCTGGTATGATGTCATATCAGCCGAGGAAAACTACTAATGGAAAACCCACAGCGTGATGTGAGCAGCAGGTGATTAAGAATGTGAACAGAAGGTTGTTGGTTCAAGCCCTATAGAAGGGAATCAACTAAACAAGGAGAAACTGTGAAACCTTCCCACTGGTATAAGGATGGGAAGGAAACTGTATTTTAACAGAAGAAACAAAAGTATCATTAGAGCAGGGAGATGCATCACCTTTAGGAGAATGCATTTGGAAGAGGCATCAACGAGCCCAGAATAGTAAAATACCCCAATAATATGAAGTACTCCTGTGCTGTTTGTGGTTCAACATAATTCAGTCTTTTTTCAGCCTGACTAATCGTATGGGAAACCCCCGACTGCGCTCGTTACATACCTCTGTAATTTAAATACTATGGAATAAAGACGTTTTAAAGTGGAGTGACTTATGCTACTTTGAATTCAGTGTAATTCATCAGTTGGTTACAAGTCTGAGATCTGGCAACATTAATAAAAAAAAATAATAATAAATTTGACTTGGTTACTTGGTTCCTGATAATAATGTTTTTTTCCATTTCCAAAGGTGAATAACCTAAACAGTAACAATGGACTTTGTTGTTTAAATGTTCAGAGAGACCAAAATAATAATTAGCAGCAGGGTTATCAGGAAACTGTGACATATATATGTATGTGCAGCAAAAAAGAGTAACAAAGGGGACCACCCCCCTCACACCCTCACACCCCCCCACTCCCGACTGGCAAAATTTACCAAGGGGAACTAGTTCAGCAAAATATTTTCTATGAACAGCATTCGGGGCCCAAAGTCCAAGGCAAAAGTTTTATCCCAGTCCAGTCCTGATCAAGCCTTGTACTTATTCTTCATAATATTGCATATTGAGCTATTCTTACATGCGGTCAGACATTCCGACCCCTTTACAGGCTCCCCTTGTCTTGCTATGGCATCGCACAGGTGATACATTTGAAAAACCTTGATGCTAGAGAAGATTATATCCATGGTAGCTTTAAAACGGTCTCCACAGAATACTTCTCCTTAGCAGATCCCACTCAACAAGTGTCCCGCTGGAGCCTGTCTCAGTCAGCACTGGGGCACCAGGGTGGGGTCCTCCCCGGACAGGATGTAAATTCCACACCTACTTAAAAATTCAAATAAAGTTTTGATTTGCGCCCGTTTAATGCACCTAACCTTGGCCAATATAATTAAATTAATTGAAACATAAACACAATATTGCATATGCCTGTTTTATTACCCTTTTAATCACTGGCTACATTTTGCTATATACAGTATTATATATGCGTAACATTATATATTGTGTGATATATATACATAATTTATAATTTTATATACATGTTTATAATTTGCATTTCCTTCAGTTGCTAATTAACATAGTTTTAGCTGATAATGTTTATTTAACCACAACTGTATTTTGAAATTAGTAAAAACTTCTAAACATCTTTGTCCTGTTCTTTTTAGAGCAATTAATTAACCAGTGACTCCTGGGGATAAGAAATATATGATTGTTGAATGGAATTCAGTCATGACAAGAAATGCTTTCGTTTGAACTATGATTTAAATGGCATCTAATGGTGCCATAAAATAACTGGATGAGACAGAAAGGAAGCGAACATGTGCTTTACACTCGCCAGACGCCCTGCCCTTTTTCTGTCAGACACCCCCACAAAGCAGAAATATTTACAGTTTTGTTCAGTTCCAGACAAGGTTAGGATTCCGGTTGCATGCAAGATTTTTATGCTTTGCTTAGATTGGTTAACACCCAAATCATTCTTTTAGCAGGGATGCTGTAGTTTTTGATAGCGTTCTGTAGCGTTAAATCATCTTAAAGGCACAGAAACCGCTGTCACGTGGTGTTTCGCCGAGTCAGATAAATGAAGACACGGCAAATTTAAGGCTTCACTACATGAGCATTTTAAGACGACTCAGCTCGATAACATACCAGTGATTTGCTCAAGGTCTGAATAAAAGGCAGACACCCGTGTTGTGTGGCACCCATCAACAGAAGAAAAGAGCCCCTTAAGGGAAAGCAGCCAACAGTACTTCACCCCCCCCCCCAGCCTAATCCATCCACGTTAGATATCAGTATCATTTAATCTTTGTATTCGTATCAATCAAAAGCAGGACGAATGAACTTCTGAATAGTTTCTGCATGCATGTACATTTAAAAATACCAAGAAGAGCATGACAGACAAGTAATTAGGAGAGATTCGGTCAGCGGGGGCAGTTTGAAGTTCTTATGTAACATATATTTCTGCAATAAAACACTCATCATCAGCCAGAAAAATGCTAGTACACTTCGGGTTGGATGACTGACTCAACAAAGAGAAAAAATATAGGAATTGCATATATATATATATATATATATATATATATATATATATATGCGCATAATTAAAATCAGATTGGGCTAGAATGGCAGCCTACGTCATTGCTGAAATGACTATGACGTTAACTTATGATTTCAGGGAGAGGTATGTTTTTAAACTAAAACACCTTTACTAGTCCTCACTTAAAATTAAATTATATTAAATTAAATTATATTAAATGTTTTAAACATGCCTAATCTGGCATGTTTTTGTGCAGCTGTGACACCATCTATTTGATATATAGGATAGATAAATACCGTCATACCCTATCTTCAGTATTATGCATTTTGCACGGCAAACAGCACGTCTGTTTATGCGCTAGGCTGAATGCCGGCTTAACAGCTAATCAAGCGCACTTTGCGACACGGACAGTCAGCAGCTTTTGGGAGCTCTAGTTGTGCGACTACAGTATTCGAATGTTACTTGTAGCGCAATTCAGGTCCGTCCGTTGCGCTCGTTCACCGGCACCTGTTCATGAACCTACCAACAGGATTGCAAAGCCCGGTAAACAAAGGTGAACGAAGTCAACGACGCTATTTGTATTTATCCGATTATTAAACCCATAATCCACTCGTTCAGAAAATGCTTGTTTTGAAAAGTTAAAGGCTTTAATATGGGAGTAAGGGTACTTCGATTAAACCCACAGTACCGGTCGTTTCAAGTGGTGATAAAAGATTAGTATTATGAAATGAATATAGATATGGTATGAGGATAAGTGACAATTCGGGATATTATTGTGTTGCAACTGAACATGTAAGTACCACTTTCTGAGAAATCCAGATTCAAAGCTCTCATATATTATAAAATATATATATATATGTTCTTGATATAGTACAAATGTTGCACCAGTGATCAAAGGGGGATAGATATGAGATGAAACCATCTGATATTTGTAAATACCACATCTTAAATGCTATCATTTTTGAAATATTGAAGATATGACACGTATTTCACGCTACTATGTTTTATGATTAGTAAGCCTAATTTACTTATTATGGCACTTTTTTCATTGCTACATTACATTTTACATATTGCCACAAAGCATTACAGTTTTCAAATAAACATAGAAACAAAAATAATTTATAGGAAAGGCAAAGTATTATTTCCTTGATTAATTCATGATGGAGAACAGATTCTGGAAACATATTCTTTGTTTCAATGATATTTATAAACACGTAATTATATAAAATAACACTATATTTCGTGAATGATGTTCTGTGATGACGTTCTGTGATGATATTCTGTGATGATGTTCTGTGATACATTTTGCAGTGGACACAATACCTGATGTTTTTTCCTCCTTTCTCCATTCTTGTTCACTCTTTCTGTCTTGTTGGATTAGGTTTTCAGAATGTATGTTTTTCAGTAAGATTACAGACCTCTCACCCCAATCTTGTCAACAGCCGAGTTGACATCAGTTTGCTGGTGACACTCATCTGCTAACAAGAACTGGCTGAGAAGCTACTATTATCACACAATAACATCTACGGCGTTCCCTTTCACAAGCCTAGATGCCTCATTTAGTATTCCAGTCCAGATCCTACATGAAATCTTCTGACTAGAATACCAAACTTCTGTCTTCCTGAGGTAATCCTTTCTTTTTTGTAATCGTCTTTTGTACGTGGTGATCTCAGCTTTCAGAGTGACTAGGGGCTATCCCTTTACAGCATTGAATAATATTCTACAGAGCCGATGGGTCCAGTTTTTCTCCACTATGGCTTTTTTTGTTTGTCCATGAAACCTTCAGGTGTTTCGACTTTACTATCAACTACAATTTTCTTTAATACACAGTGTTAGGCTTCAGATATTGCAGTGTATTCCATGAGATTCCCCTAAAAAGCAGCACTGCATGGAGTATGTCACCAGTTAAAGAAATGCGAGGACACTCGCTTCAATGGACGGTTTTGTACAATGCTTGTGTCTTTCAGTAGTGTCTGGTTATTGACAAAAATTAAAAGAAAGGCCAGCGGCCTGGTGCCGGCCTCCATACCCCAGGGTGCCACTGGCCCATCTCCATAAAAAAGGAAGATAAAAAACGTTCTTGTGTGTCAGCATGTCACGATAAAGTCATAATTGTCAGGAGAGCTGCATCATCGCATTGCTATGCATGGTTGTGGGAAACATCCCATCGCTGTTCATTCTTGCCACATGAAAGTGCTGATGATATCTCCCTGGTTGTTATTTCTTATAACATAGTATTTAAGGAAATTAGAGCTAATAAAAGGAAAAAACAAAGTAAACACATGTCACAGAGTGTGACACAGAGAAATATAACAATTGGCCCTTAAGGTTGATTGCTGAATCTCGGTTTCATCTGTGGCAAGACTGATAAACTATATATACACTTGTTTTTATTACCATGGTAAATGATTGGACGTACATGTCAAACTTTTATTAATTCCAATTCAAAATCATTCACTACACTATTTTATCTGTCGGTATAAGAGTTGATAGTCAAAATTTCCCTCTGTATTCTCTCTGTTAATATACCTACTGTTCACTTCCTTATTCTCTGTTCCATGTTTTTGCACCATGAGAAATGAGTGCAGTAAATCATTCACAGATAAGCACATTATTGTATTTTTCACTTGCTAAATATTAATAGAAACAATTTAGATAGCGCTTGACTCCTCTTTAAACATGAAGCCTTATTCGGGAAATTACGGAGATTCCACATTTTAAAATTGTTGCATATTATAAAACTAAATGCAGAAACTAATAACAAGGGTGATTCCCAGTGTTTGTGAGGAGGTGCTGTTTAGCGTACCAGTCGGTTGAACAAAAGGGGAAAACACTAACAAGCCCATTCCGGGGTCTATCGTGAGTGTTTTCTATTTTATTTCAATGCTTTGAATTAACTACGGCCCATAAAGCACCGCGCACATTTTCCCTCTCTCAGCGTGTCAGTCCCCAGCAGCCCAGGTAAATCTCATTTCTACTCCAGTTTAATGTAGGGTAGCTATTGCATTTCCCAGTGGCCTTTGCTTTGGCGCCCAAATTACTTGTATTATCAGCTGAAAGGTGGCAGGCACGCAAACAGAACGCGGCACCCTGAGGTTAATAATAATCATTGTTTTTCCAGCCACTCTTTAATCCGCTTGCTGCCTAAAAATTGACTCGCCTATTTTAAATGGAAATATTTATTGGCTTTCATTGAAACAACGATTTTGTGTTAAAAGTTCAATAAATAAAGAATATATTCGGCCATCTTGAGACAAAAAAGGTAGCCACGCATCTCATTTGTTGGAAAGACACTTGAAACATATTTGTATAAAAAAAGCCCTGTTTGCAAAAGTCTGCTCAGCAGTGCTGTACGAGGTGTGTACCTTCCTGCTGTCTGTCTGCGCAATTTAAGCGCTTCTACTGCACTGAGCTTAGATAATTTAGCTTTAACAGAATAAAGGTTAACTCCAAATGCATGGAATATCGCGGTACATTTTTTCATTTAAAGTAATGCTCAAAACAGTTTAGAAACAGAAGGGAAATATAATGCTAATTTAAATTTTTGGCAATAAGGTGGTGGTGGGGGGGGACATTGTAGTGCACATTAGCTATCACCAGCAGTGTACAACTGTGCCCCGCAAAGCACCATTAATAATTGCCACAAGGTATCGTGTTGGATCCATTTCCCATAATGCATCGGTTACAGGCATTAAAGATTTTCTGACAGGCTTAAGTGGAGGCACACAAGAACATAAATTGCTATCGCATGTCCTGTCTGAAAAGAGATAAAAGACAATTACACTTGGCATAACAAAGTAATTTCAACAATGAAGGGAACATAGTTTATACTGTAGTTTGCCAGAATCTAATTGTTGCTACTGTGATAGTTGCTGCATTCATGAATTGGTGTTAAATTCTCAAAAGGCTTCCAACGACGACACTGACAATATCAAGTAACGCTTAACACATGCACTGGCAGGACGTCCTCCATATTAAACATGCACAATAAAACCTGCCACAATTAAGATGTAAGACTGGCTTTAGATGCTTTCCCTTATCGATCGGAAATGAATAAATAAACTCAAATGCAACAGTAGGATAGGTAGCCTTTGTTTTGCTATGATAAATGCATCTGGCGCAGGATAAATGTGTGGTAAGCTTTGCGGACAATAAATGAAGCAGCGATGTCAGTTTTCGCAGTGACCCTAAGCTCTGCATGCACACGTTACGCTGCGACATTAACGAGATGCGGCTATATCTTCGGCCATCGTCACCCCAGGCTCCCCTTTGCACTTTGGGTTAGCTTCTTCATTGCGCTTTAGGAGAGATTCCTGGCATGGAACGCCATTCTCCACCAGCAGACTTCCTGAAAACCCTGCTACCTCCCATCCTTTCTTTCTGCCTGCTGCTTTTCTTTCCTCCAGGACTGCTGAGGACAACGGTAGAGTCGAGAACCTAAACCAGGCTGCCTTGTCTCATGATAACTGGGGGACTCGGCTTCTCTTTCCACTAATCCCTTTGTCACACCCGACACGCTTGTATTTATGTATATAGACAAGCTCATATTTGTGTGCCTTTACTCATATATCTCAACGCTTGCTAAGTAGGGGTCAGGAGTTCATTTTACTGTGTTCCAGATCAGCTAATTACAGTCCTTCTTTTGACAGTAACCTGTTTCATGCTTTGTAGCAATCTTGCCACATTATTATTACTATTGGCTATATTTCATTGAACAATCGACTACGCACATTATTGGGGCTGCAATGAAAGTTGCTGTATAAAGCCAAAGTTGAGAAGTTTTATGTGTGACATAGAAGAACTGAAAAATTTGGTAATGTTAGATGCTGCTGACCACTTTATCTATATATGTATGGAACGTGTTTTGTTTGTGATATAGTGTGCACAGTCTAGGTAAAAAAGCAGTAGGGTGGCTGGGGTACTGTAAGCCAGTTGCCCCTCTACATTCTACACATCTATGCATGTTCCTTTCAACAAGCCATTTCCTTCCACAAAGCAGCCCCACTGTCTGTCTACTTGTATCTATTTTGAAGACGAGCTTGCAGCAGTGCCTCTACACACTATATCACAAACAAAACACGTTCCATACATATATAGATAAAGAGGTGGGCAGCATCTAACATTACCAGGGATTACAGACCTGCCACATGCCCCATGTCCAGGGGCATGTGTCCCCTTCAAATGGGGAAGAGAATATACTCCCTATTTAGTTTGGGGTTCAGAGTCCACCATCTCTTTTTTCCTCTATTAACTTAAAAAATCACAATGCACTTTCAGTTCCGGCAGAGCACGTTTATTTTTATATAACGCCCTTCCTAATGCGTGGCGGACGGCCCAGAGTTTACGGCGTCGCACATCAACACGACGGAAGCCAATGTAAATTTCGGTGTGGAAAAAGCCCATGAGGCAGACACCAGAACATCAAAGACCTCTGATACAGACTGAGGACAGAGAATTATTTTGGCCTGCCCCCCCCCCACCCCACAAAAAAGCATCATATAATACATATAAATGACAAATAAAAATAATGTCCATAATTAGTAAATAAACCATGTAACTGCTCTAACGGCTTAAGAAAATAAATATAAAACTGATCCGCAACACTTAGTCTCCTTTTTGTACAGGCAACGTACTCCCATGTCTGGGCCAATAAATGCCTTTTGTAGGTGTAATCTTCAACCGATCGCCTAACTCAGGTCGCATTTAACAAAGGCATTAGCTGCACTCATCAAGCACACAATCAACCCATATTAATACATCCTCACTGCTATTTAAACAGAAATGTTATTACTATTACAGAAACGTGTCACCGGCTGACACTACTGTGTACTTAATAAACATGGATTTGTGAAAATTCACGCTGTCGTTAAGAACAAACAGTTTGTGTCGGATAACAAATAATGTTACTGATTTTAACACTGGACAAGGCTGAGTGCCAAGGTATAACAGCATGACCCAAAATTTTGATTTATTTATTGACACACAGGAGCAAATCGAGATGGAAAAAAAAAAGCTTTTAATGGCCATTGGCAGGAAACTCACTTCAGAGGACATATGTTGCTCTTGAAAGCTAAAGGGTTGTTAGTTCTGAGCCCCACTTTACTGCAAATGTCTTTATTTTAGGGCCACTCAGTTTCATTTTTTCAGTTATTAGGTTTATCGTGGGTGACTTTCTGCTTCAGCTCCCACAGAGTTTTACTGCTCGGAGACCGTAGCTTTGCTAAGAGAGGTTAGCCGCCCGCCTTGTGCGTGTGGCGCGCCTAAAGAGCTCTTCCTGTTGCTAACACCTGCGTACATTTTACCCCCTTCGAGCCGCTCAGTTGGTATGGCCCACGAGGCTGTCCGAAAAAGGGCAGAACAGGGCCACATGCACTGTAGCTTAGCCTAGTGGCAACTGCAGCATTAGTGATGCACCAAAATAGCTAAAGAAGCAGTGCATGAATTAGCATTCTTTCTAAATGCTGTGCATGTTTCTGATTCATTTCTGCATATATAAATATGTAACCAGTCACCCTGAAACCTCCTCTGAAAAGTGACTTCTTCCTTCTCTGAGGGAAAGTGATCCACTTTATTAATGAAGCGAATGATTTAACATAAGCCAGTACAGGCTGTGGCTATAGTGGCAGTGAAAGGTACAAGCTACAGGAAACTGCTGTTTTATACCATAGCCGAGCCCTTAGCATCGACTGCTGTAACAAATAAGCTCCTTAATACACAGCAACGAGCAAAAGTGGCCCACGATAATTGCACAATTAAAAGACCAGCTCAAAACATCAACAGTTAATTAGCATGGCATCATGTAGGCTTCTCTGAAAAATAATAATGGCTTTTGGTTCTGTCTAATTAAATATAAACAATCAAACTGCCCTGTTTTGAAAGGGTATGTTAGTTTAACCTCTAACACATTTATGGCTTCAATGGCTATGGTTTGTTGAAACGTTTTTTTTTGTTTTGTTTTGTTTTGTTTGTTTCTTTTTTTTTTTACATTTTTGTGCCATTAATCATTAATCCAGACTATTTTTCATAAAAAATATATTAAACCTCTTTCCATGGAGTTAAACTGTCCACCCATCCATCTGCTAATTCCTCTCCTGATTAGGGTCATCAGATCGAGTCTAATAAATATTCTCTTAATTACTGGAGAACATAAACCCAACCAATCATGCATGACATTCAGTAATTAAGCATACAACCAACAGGGCATTTAAATAACATCAAACAAGTTAATAATGTCCCAAATATTATTATTGAATCTTGCAAACCTGAGATCTTGTCTATAGCTGGACTGATATTCAAACAACGAAAAATATATGAAAAGAAAAATCATTAGGTAACACTTTTCTTGAAGGGGCAGAAATAATGTAGTGCTACACTCTTACTTAACGTATTAATTAACCATAAACAAAGTATTAGTTACGTACTGATCCCATGTTAGTTCTTCATTAACAAATCATAATGATTCATGTATTTCATACAGTTACTATATTTGTTCATGATTTGCATTTGAGTAGCAGCTGAGTACCTAAGTTACTTGTGCCCCCTCAAGTAAAGTGTTACCAATGATTTTCATGTAGGTAACTAGTGACACTGTGAATTCATCATGCACAGCATAATTTTTCTCTGGATAGGCTTATCAGCCTTGACCCTCACTTAAGTACACACCCCAGGACGTTCCGAAGTCCCCACATCTGACTGAGCGGAAACCGTGCTCAGCTCACCATCTACTAGACTTTCCGTTCCATCTTTCAAGGAAAGTAACCCACTTCGTGAGGTGACATGCATCCCTTATGCTGAAGTCTTCATCAAAAGATTGACCTAACACACTTATATCCTATCTAAGGTGCTGCCTGTGATCCGATACTGACTAAGCGCCTATGTGAGATGAATAGATAATAACATTATCTCTTAGCTACTATCTAACTGTATCTGTTACTGTACATTACCGCACCTGCTTTTGTGTCAGGATACTGCTATGTTAGCCTGGCACGATGTGGTTAAATGCTAAAATAATAAGTATGGGTCCCAAAACATTTCCTTTTCTTACGTGCACTTAACCCGACTCTTTGAATTATCCTATGGTAGCTCTTGCCACTGCCTCGTCCTTCTTTCGCAATGTAAATTTAGCTAAAGATGAATGATTATATGCAGACAAATGCAGTTAGAAGAGTGCGACAAGCTGCTTTTCAATGATTTACAGTGTCGTCTTGTAACATTAAGCATTCGGTGCTGTCACATCATTTCCCTAAAAAAAGGCCCGTGGTTAGACTTTTGTGAACGTGACACTCCAGTCTGGCACACAAGTGTAAGGCTATTGTTTAAGGCTGCTTTCAGGAACCAAGCTTCTGATGGCTCGTTCCTTTCAGAGGTGAATTTCTACCATTTGTTTTGCCCATATCAAGTTTAAAGTAGCATTCAGTGCGCGTAGGGTGGGGCACGACTGCAGTTTGGATTTCCCAACTGGGCCTGTGTTTCACACCTCAGCAGCAAAGTGAGATTGTAATAAAATATGTTTAAAGGTTGTAATACACATGGAATTGCCAAATAGTAGCTCAGTGAGCCTTCATTGACTTGAACTCCACCTGCCTCACTGCTTCTTCTTTTGTAGTTCTCAGTTAAAACAACTCATTTTATAGTCTGCATAAGTACTTACACAAGTCTGATTTAAAAACAAAAAAGGGCTTTTCCCATATAAGGAATATAATCCTTTCAAATTAAGTGTTAACCACACAGATTTCCAGTATAAACACAAAATAGTGCAGCTGCTTACACACATTTTCCCCATGAAGGGTGTGTTCATCTTTGTTTATTGATCGATAAATATTTGCCTGACACAGTAGCTAGCTGATTATGACATATGTCAGGAGACATGTTCATGATGTATTTCAGAGATTTCTAACTCCTGTCCAAAATCCGTGAAACAAGTGATTATTTCTCGATCTATTCCATAGGTATTCCACTTTCCCAATTCAAGGTTGAAGTTAATAAAATCCAAGCATTTGCCAAATTATTATTTTTTCTGATTTCAGTTCCCTGTGAGTCTTGAGCATCTCCTGCTGAAAACTGCTTTTTTCTTATAATTTTTGCTTCACAAACAGCAGGGGCGTCAGAAGCATTCTGAATGTGGGGGGGGCACACTGGCATAAAACTAATATTTTATGTTAAATGTGGTGGGGTCCAAACAAATAATTATGAAATGTGAGGGGGACACGTCCCCCTCAGATGTAATGGCCACGACGCCCATGACAAACAGACTCACCAACCTCTGTTGGTTTCTAACTTATGGTATCCCATGATTCCTTAGTCGACCAAAAATGTAAAGCACAATCTCAATATTAGCAAAATGTATCCTGGGAATTTCTTTGTTCCATCCTGAAAACAAAGTACAAAACCCCCCCTACGTACACATTGCCGGGATGAGATTCTCATTTTCTGAATGGATTTTACATTTTGCGGATTATTAATTGGGTTTCCGATCTGTTCACGGACAAATAAACCGGGCCTTTTAGCATCCAAACACTTGAAATGCCCAGCACCACAAATCTTCCCCATTTTATTGCCCACCCCCACCAGGTGTTTTTCAGGAAGTTCTCCCAGCACCTGCGCCCACACGACAAGAGGCTCTGAGCTGGTTTGTCACGGTCAGGCAGCTCCTTGGAAGCTGAGTATCGGTGACACAAACCGCGGGAGGCTTGAACTAAGGTAGGGTGTTCCAGGGGAACGGGACCAAGACACGGCGCATCCTGTATTCCGATACCCTGCACGAAGAATGCTCCCCACGCCGGCGAATAAAAAAGGGACCTGCCTCTTTCTCTGTCGGGAACCCGCTCTCTTTGTGTGGGCCGTATCGATGTCGGCGTTTTCCCACCGTGGCGAATTGACCCAGGATCCTGGTACTGGTGACTGTGTAGCAGACAGCTTCTGTCTGCAGAACTTAAGCACGGCTGCCCCCGACCCTGCCTTTTCTGACTTAGGGCTGACGGCGAACGTCTGGGCTTGAAGATGATTTCAGAAGATGTGTTTGTTAGCATCCTAAGGATGTATTTGTACATAAACGGAAATACATAAAACCTGAAGCCCAGTTCAACAGTCTGGAGCTCATTTATTGAAATATTGAATAGCAATGGTTCTTACTGGTAATTGACCAAAATATATTACAGAATTATTCTCAATAACTCTATAAGATACACGAGTGCTGTATTTACGTCCATCTAATCATGAGGTTAGTACAGTGACTCAAAAAACATGGAAGTCATGGATGTTGTATTTAATTCATTTAAAATATTACCTTAATTTTCACCAAGCATTCAAAGTTACATGAAGAAAATACCTTGACAGTAAAATATCACACTATTCGGTAACATGTAGCACATAATAATTATAATTATAATACATAATTAATAAATAATGACAACTATAATTTAATTTAATAACTAGTTTGCAGACATTTGCTACCCATTTACAGAAGTGTCAGACATGGTCTAAATTGTTGTCCTGCCTTTTAGTGACTCTCGGAATCAGAGCCTCACAATGAATCATACTATTGCATTGCTATTTTAGTAAATACATGTCCATTCATAAAATTACCCATAAAATAAACAACAGGTGCCCATTCAGTCACTTCCTGATGGCTTATCCTGGACACTTCCATGGATAAATTACAGCACAGCTCTTAATAATGCATTTATAGCATCTTTAAAAATCTTTTATACAGAGCAGTTTAATGTGCACACAGTCATATTTGAGTTGTTAATTTCAGCTCTGGTATAAGATGTATGTGTATGTAATGTATCTATATATAAAATATGTAAGATTTACATTGCAGTAAGAGATATGCTTTTGAATTTTTTACTGCTATTTACTGACAATAATAACCATGCGTTACTTAATCTAAGTACTAAATGAAGATCTTGGTTATAAAAAAGGTACATTTTCCAAGATGGTGGCACTCAACACAATAGCTAATGATTATTTTCTCTGGTCATTTTTTCATCACTGATTAAATAACCTATAGCAAATCCTGTCTAAATTGTAAAAAAGGCCTTCATGTGGTTATAATTATTTGTAAGTATCTGTAATCCATTGGATGGGAATTCTTCCACAAAATAGAAACAATAATACAATAGTAAGGATTGTCAGTCGTGTCCAACCCTAAATGTGGGCCTTTTCACCACACATTGGCAGCTCTTTTCAATTCAGGACAAAATGAAAACATTAAGAGAACAAACAGAGCTGACCCACAATCGCGGCATGCAGAGAGGGTCATAATTAACGTGCTACAAAACTGGATGCGCTTTTAATAGACCAGATGCATCATTAATTGTTGTCGGGTGTGCTGTATTCGGGAATTAACCGCTTTTCGAGAGCTTGGTACGCCACTCTTACAGGTTAAAAAACAATATAATTCATTACTGAGTGACCATGCTCACGGCACACAAAGTTAAATAAATTCGCATTGTAAGCTCACCAAAGTCCTTCAGAAAGCGCCTGCGTCCTCGACCCTTTGTATCGCCGTGAGACCCTCTCCTGTGTCTCTCTCAAACTTTCTGGCCCTTCTGGTGTGGCGAACGCTAAGGATGTTGGACACTGGTTCGAAAACTGGCTCGTACGTGGGTTAGACTTTATGCTACTACATGGGAGGGGGTGGGGGGGAGAAACGAATTTCTGAACCGGACGCTATGGATGTGATGTATCTAAAGGTGATGAGGTGAAAGGTCAGCCCTCCTAAATTGTCCTCACGATGGCAGCACTAAAACCTAACAAAAGTACGGTGAACCAAGAGATTTGCAAGTTCTGCAAGTTTTCAAATATAACTAGCTATTCGTTTGACTGTGTCTACTATGAGTGCCACATACATTCATTTTAGATGTCATTTTTCAAAAATAAGAATACAGTATCTCAATTCAGCACATTATAGAAGTAATCAACACATTTCTGCCAAGATTCACACAGATCTCCATACATTGTAATTATATTGTTGCGGAAATTGCGGAAACCGTGATTAAAGGATATAATGACATCTGACTCTTTAAGTACGGATCTGAATCCAGTTATTGTAGAACCATCTACAGAAAACGTGTTTCGCACAAGCTAAGAGACTAACAGCAGTTTCATGTTTTTCATGATGCCCGTTGCATAAACCATGCTCAAAATAATAATAAACTAAAACATTTTATGGCTCCAAAGCATATAGAAGACACATTTTTTTATACACTGAATATCTGAGAAATTTCTGACATTGCCACATTGGTAAATCTTTATAGAGCAAACCCTTTAGTTGCAGTACTTATATTTAATGTGCTGGACTGGTGCACTTTTCACTGCACGGTAATTGCACTTAAAATGTTCTTGAGCTTCGGGGATCTACAGGTTGTCTCTTAAGTGGTTCTTTTCTTAGACAATTACACAGCTGTAAGGCTGAGGGACCTCCACACTACAGTTCCTCTCCGTTCAGTGGTATGCATGCGGTCCAGGGCATGAGCTGATGCACGGGGCATACAATAAATGTAAAACGCGGTTTGGCAGCTTCCAGAGGACCAGTCACCCGGAACTGCCGCAGTCCAGCTTCAGCCCCACACAAACAAAGAGTGTCGGCCATGCGAGAGCATGTAGATGTCGATGGGACGCGTAAAAACAGGGATGAAATCCATCCAGGGCAGCATCAAAGCATAACAACCAATGAGGCTCGTTTTGCAAGGTACGACGAGTCACAAAATGGTAAAAAAAAAAAAAAAAAAAGAAATGGTAAAAATAAAGCCAGGCGACCGTTCTCCACGCTCTTGCAATGCATCTCCGTTCCGGAAGCTCCACCGCACACTGACTCTCACACGCCCACACACACACAGACACACACACGGCCAGCAACATCTGAGCCAGTAACTTTAAGGAGCTTGGCTTACCTTCAATAGCAAACACATGTACGTCCTGTAAATGGAGGGCCATACAAGGCTTTGCCCACGAGGTGCTGAATCTGAAAGGTGCGAGTAACAAAAACCTCATTTGAAATCACTTTGCCCCAGCAGTGCCTTTTATCCCCATCAAAGAATCTTTCATAAACACAACAATGCCGTTGCCCACCTGTTTAATGTTTCTCCACCTCTCCTCCATTTTTCCACCCAACTTCCACAGACAATACGAAAAATGCAACTCTAACGGGTCCTTGAGGCCCACGGCCCTAGAAAAGGCCGCCTATTCATTCCCGCACACCGAATACTCGACTTTGTGTGGAATCAGTTTCCGTCCACCAATGAAACTGAGCTGGGGCCCCGCAGAAAGCAGCTTTAGAATACAAGTTTGAAAGAAGACAGCTTTACTATGAATGAAGTCTATGTTCTTTGTTGTTTAAATGAAAACTGTCTGTTGCCATTGCCAGTCCATTCTGCTGCAAGGGGACTGAATTAAGTAGGTGTCCATTTTAACCTCCATGGACATCACTTAGGGGAAAAAAAAAACAAAAATGGCTTAAAGAATAATCTTATCGCACAACGACAACTTCTGTTGCGCCTCCTACTATGTTTAAAAAAGGCCTGCAATTGCATACCTTGTGGCATTCTTTAAACATCACCGTAAAAATTGATTACAAAAAACGATTACAAAAAAAGCAGTACATTATTATTATATAGTTTTTAAAATTTTGAAGCATCTCACGGAGCAAATGTTATATGAATAATTAATATTGTAACAGAAACTCGTACTCAACAAAATGAAATGTAACTGAAACAATGTTGCTTTAATATAGCATAAAATTGAGAGTTAAATAGATAAAAGAAGACAAGTTTTGAATGGCTACTTTAGATTAAAACTAATTTAAAAGCCCAGTCAAATATAAAAGACCAGCTACATCAGTCAAAGAAATGAGGACAGCGAGATCCGCGTTAAAGGAAAAATCATAAAATGTTTGACATCGAGCACTACAGAAGAAATCGAGGATGCTGATGCCGATCTCACACACAATAATCCACACTGAATGCTCAGGTGATACGGCGTCTGCATTATGTGGGAGACAAATACACAAAATGGCAACCAGACGCCCACAGAGGCTCTGTTAAAAAGCAGGTTGCAAACATTACGGCTTAATAGGCCTTTGTGGCTATTCTGGGCCGCGTTCGAAGGGTGCTCTTGTAGAAGGCAGCAACGTTCCGTCAAGGACCTGCTCTTTGTGTATGTGTTGATTGGGGCTCTTCGCCCATGGAGTCCCAGGTGAAATTAGGTCAGGAATGGCACTGTAATACAGGTCAGGGCTTTTTACATCAGCACAAAATGGTCCCATCTGCCATATTAGCTTGGCGCTGCATCCTCTTAGACGTACCAAACCTTTTAAGTGTACTAACACCTGGTTATCAGCTTTTCTTTTTATTGTTTTGTTTTGTCCCCCCCCCCCCCTCTCACTGTGCCAGCTTTTGGCAGCAAGGTTGTCGGATCTCCCCCGAAGTGCAAGTCGCTCCCTTTGTACACTTGAACAATTTACTTTTTTTTTCCCCCCCTGGTGTTATTGTGCTATTTTAGCCACCTGGAAGCGCCCCTGAAAAGGAGGTGAATTTATGCTTTCACCGGGGCCTTTGTTTGTTTGCGTGTTTCCCTGAAAGCGCCTGAACCCCGGCCACTGACTTCGGTGCACCTTTTGTGTGTCTGGCTGCAGGCGCAGCATCGGCAAGTGAAAACACAGCGGCGGCGAATAGCGCCTCTTCGCAAAGGAACCGGCTGCATGGACTGTCATCCTCGATTGAGGAGGCACCCTTCGCTGTCGCCCTAGATGCACCCGTCTCGCTGTGAAGATCCCGGTACGATTCTGTCGAGTCTGGCACCCCCTTGCTTTCCTTGAGAAAGTGAAGAACTTTCCCTCATCTTGGTGGCCGGGGAACCCGCGAGCCACAGGATGGGTGGCTGATCGTCTCTGGCGATGCGTGTCGACCTTTTTTCGGCTGTCAATAACGAGACACACGACACCGGGGGCAGTTCAGGAGACACAGGCTGGGCTCTGTGGGCTCAGGAAAGTCACAGCTTTTCCCTCAAAAAAATAGAAATGGTCCGAGAAGATCCCATGGTCAAGTCTACAGAGCCACGGGCGGACTCAGAAATCAATCCACACTGTTCTCTATGTCACCTCCTCCGCGAAATCCCACAGTACGGAACCCGGCACCCTCACCATTGTCACCGCAGGCTTATTGAATTTCTGAAACAGTCTAGTTAATTGTGTAAGCTTTGTCCAGTTTGTTAAAGGATATAGACACGCGGCTATGGGAAAGTGAAATTTATTGGACATCCAGTGTCCCGCAAACAATGAAATCGATAACTGTCATCTCACATCTGACAGACTTCCGTGGCCTTTTGAGTTACCAAGGAACACTAATAAGACAGCGCATTACTCAATAAGCCATATTAGAGTCGACATACCCACCGTCACAGATTCATTAAAATTATTGACGTCTTTCAATTTAAACCAGTAAGTTTGTTCATGTGTCAGTGTACTTTTGACCACATTCCATCCTATGGGACTGACACCTAAAGACTTCATTAGTTTGATTAGGGACATTTAAACACCCCTTCAAGAATTAGCAAAACAATTCCTATAAAATGGTTAAAGACTGACAGAGTGCATCAATGACTGTTGTGCAGTAGACAAGAACAATGGAAATGGTACTAATTAACTGAGTAGTTATACATAGGCATAGACATATGTTATGGAGCAAATCACTCAGAGTCATAACGTGGACAGTAACACAACCTAATGACAGGTGCGGCTGTTAGAAAATAACTTCATGTTTATGCCATTTTCCAGACGCACTTCATCCTCTTTCTGAGCCAGAATTTTTTTTCAGGTCAAAGAATAAGCAAAAAGCTCTTAGGAGAAAAAGACCTGTTTTCTCACTGTGCTGCTCGATCCCAGCGATACCCCCGCAAGCGCCCAAACAGTTGAGCGAGAATGCAAATATCGTCAAGATAAGGAAGTGGACCAGGCAGCCACAGGTGACAGAACAGAGAAAGTCTCATTAAGTATTAATGAGATCCATCTCCCTGCCACAAGGCAAAGTCCTCTGCAGCCCTCTCTGCCCTTATTCTGCGACAGACAGTCTAACAGCTGTGTCCAGACAGCCCGGGCGGCTGGATTTAAAGCCCTCACACAGTGCACAACTCCACTCCCACTTTCAACTTCACATTAACTTTCTTGTAGTGCTATTAATCACGAGAAATCTGTACCCAGCCTGGTGTGTTTCATTATTATGACATATTACTTAGGGCCCATCAATTTATTGCAAACCCAAGCACCAGTTAAAGCTTTGAACATCCTATTGTATTTGTAAAAACATGCATTGCTTATGTGGTTTTGGGAGTGTAGTAATCATGCCAATTCAAACACACATCTGCTAATTTTCCAAGCATTGTAGTATACTGTACAAATATTGCAGAATTCTGATACTAAGCAATAAAAAAATGGCTCAATAAAATTTTAAAAGGGCATTAAAAGTAAAAAATAAAAAAAGCTCAAATATAGCGTTCAGGTTAATTACAACTATTATAACTGTAATATTACTGGCACTGTGCTGTAATCATCCCTGGACTCTGATTTGTAACACTGTGGTATTGATAACCCAATTAGAAGAGACACCTACTGGTGAACAAGCAGCTCTCTTACCATCGTCCATGTTGCCTGTCAGCTTCTCCACTTTTTTTTTCTCTCTCCCCCCATGGTCCGTATCCAGCTGCTGGGCGTTTTTTCAATCTCCCATCCAGAAATAAAAGAAGCTCTTGTCCTGTGTGATCCCTGAAATAAAGATGTCTGCTCATGGACTTGTTTTGATGTCCCTGTGGCCCTTCATTCTAATCAGGCTAATGGAGTTAGCAGGTATCCTATTGATTTTTTGCTGTCGATAGATTCCTGAAAGACTAAGAGAATTCCACATGGGTCAGTCCACCCGGGATCTCCAACACACACACACCTATTGCCCGTTTCCCTTCGAGAAACAGTATCAAAATTAATTTAATGTCACTTTCTGTTCCTTGTGTCTCCCTGTCTGATGACACACGGCGTGACCACAGTTCCTGGCAGATGAGGTCTTGCAGCTGCCCTCCACGAAACTATTCACAGTCTTGTGTAAAAATGGGTACGGTTGGCTGATTTAACTCTTCTCCTAGGGATCAGATGACATCCAACTAGATGTCATAAGCAGCACACGGTGACAACTCACTTATCGCAGAATCTGTCCTCGCACAATGCATTTGTCACACAGGTTCTGACGGGAACCATTTTTCCGACTGCCTGACACCGTAATTGTGCTTAAAATCTCCTGCACGTGTTTTACAGGCATTCTGCATCTGGGTGGAAAAACCCATATTGCTCTGTAAAATAAGACTCTGACAAGATGGAAAGAGGCATTTCTGTTTTTCTATTAAATCTTTTCCTTGCAGAAGATGATGTTCCCACATGCGACTGTGCTGATATTCACCATTCCTCTATTTCTGCTCCATATAAATCAGGGCAGTTCTCCTTCAATGATTGAAAATACTCCTGTTAACTACACCAAATTACAGCAGTGGAAGAAGGTATAAATAAATCACTGATAAAATTATTGTTTAGGTGATTCATAGATTCAAGGGATTGTTCAGGAGTGTGTGAAAGCTGATATTTAATGGATCACAACATGCCATTACAGAAGTTGTACAAGGTCACCATTATAGATTATCAGACACTGGCAAGCTAATTAATTTTTTTTCCGGAAAATGGATACTTAATTTCTGTTAACTATTCAGTAATGAAGACCCGGGTTATGCCTTTATTTTCACACCTTTCCAGTACACACATTATTTTCTGAGAATTTAACTTTTTTTCAGAAAAAGACATGGGTGTGGATCTTATTAACTGGAGGCACTTAGAGACTGGTTACAGGGTAGTGGCTAGACCAGTTTATTGGAGAGGCACTAGATCACCAACCAAAAAAGCCATTCCTGCAGACAGAATAGAAATTCTTGAGGACAGGACATGTTAATAAAAACAGCTATAAGGGACCAGCACTCAGTGTTCCATCATCATCACCATCATTACAAAATTGTTCATCACCATCATCAACAGGCACCATGACCATCATCGTCAAAATCATATTCATCACCATGACGATCCTTCTTCTCTTGCATGTTCATATTTGCAATAGAAGGCATTCATAAGGCCGCTGCATGCAGCCCACTTCCAAAAGTCGGAGCCTAGTGGATATACATCTTATTTATTTAAATTTAAAAACCTAACCTGACATTGGCTGTCCTTGAAAAAGGCAAACAGGGCAAGAGAAGACCACAGAATGCACTCCACTGCAGTTACAGGGAATTAATGGGGACATTAAAATATTATTTTTCAGGTCTTAAGAACTGCACATGGATTACAGCATTTATCTATACTTAAAGTAGATCAAGGTCCAAAAATACCATATACTTTTTCTATAATTGACATTAGTATTGACCTTAAGAGATCTGCCCCAAGAGTCCCTTAAAGTATCACTAAAGTAATGTTCAATTATGAACACCATTTATTATCCTCCAAGAGGCAAAATTACAGGGTGATGTTAAAGTAGCACAGGGGTATCTCTATCACTTTAATATTAATGTCCTAAAAGGCTTTGGCCACTTGGAAGAGATGACCCCGTTTGGAAACGAGGGCCAGGAACTCCTGTCAAACCACATAAATTATCCCCACGACAAAATATTTCACATCTCTAATTCGCTTTTAAAAATTTTAATAGCGAGTCATAAAGATGGCCACTTTACCGATGCATGAATACAGAATTCTCCACGTCTCATACAGCAGCTTTTAAAATTAGCATTATTGACTGTGATGCATTTACCTGCTCCTCGATAGTTAATGAAAGGTTAATGGTGAAGTCAGAACACAAGCTTTTACTTAAAGCAAGTTTATCGATTGGACAACTTGTTCGTGAGGTAAAGATGTGCAGATGGGTGTATTTTAGAATGATGAAATATCGTCATATCAATTTCACGGAGCGACTCTGATATACATGCAGTTAATAAATTAATCAATAGCCATGATGCATCTTATGTGTGTGTTTGTGTGTGTGTGTGGGGGGGGAGGTCATCTGTATAGTTTAAAGTTTTGTTCAGTTTTATACCATAATTCAAGACAATGAAAAGCAACTGTGACCAGACAGACAAAAAAGATCCATTCATCTTATATAAATCCTGAGATAATTCAGTAATATAGATTCACAAAACAAACATTACACACTGAACACACAGAATATATATATACAAATAAATACATCCGATAACAGATAACGCACAGTAACTTAAAATACTGGAGGCTGAAAGAAAAAAAAATTGGTAACACTTTGAGGGGGCACAAATACTTAGTACAAATCATGAACAAATATAGTAGCTACTTCAAACAAAACATGTGTCACGATTCACTAATATTAAACAAACGTGAGATCAATACAGAAAGACTGAGGAGGAGCTTCTTCCCGCAGGCGATACGGTCTCTAAATCAGTACGCCACACAGTACTGATCCATTTTGCACATCCACACATACGTTTCTTGCACTGACTCTAGACATTTGGGACATTCATTAACAATAGTGGTCACTGCACACCTGCACATTCGTGGACATTAGTTATTTATTCTATTTTATTCTGTTTCCCTGATGCACTTAAGTCACTTTAAATATGACACTTTCAGGCATATTTGCACACCCCCTGGACATTTCTAGTTATATTCACTTCATTCCCAAACAAAAATTCCATAATTCTATATTTTCTATATTGAATAGCTAGGTTTTTCTTATTTTTCTTATATTGTATATTTTGTATTGTACAGATATTTTATTCTCTCTTAGTTAAATTTACTTTCTATTTAAAAATTTAATCTCAGAGACTACCTGAAATTTCCATTTCTACAGAATTACAAGTATATGTTACCACATAATTATGCAGCTTTTGATGTAGCTGATTATTACAAACAAATTTTTCATTACAATATAGTTTCCTGTGACATGGCAGTGATTATGACCTCCTATCAATACTATCCCTTTCAGAACAGCTCTAGTCATTGTCTTGAAGCTGTTTGTTTCAAGCCGTGGTCTGTACACGTCCTCATCCATATGTACTTCATTGAACAGGCCCTTAACAATCCCACCCCAGCTACATCCTGCAGTGAGGAATAGCCCAGCTCTCTTTCCTAGTTATTATAGCCAATACTAGCTCTGTCCTGTGAGTCCTTCAGTAAGGCCTCCATTAAAATCCACCCTCATACTCTTGACTAGCAGTCATCCACAGAAATTTTCCATTGATATAGTCCAGTCAAAAGCCTGGACACACCAGAGTTGCCAAATGTCATAGTTAACGCGTTAACACGTGGGATGAATTTTAACTTAATGACGCGTTGTTATTGTTTTTTATTGTGTTAAGGCACAATCGCACAGTTTACCATGGATTTTGACGTTACGACACTTCCATATCCGTCTGAGCAAAAGGACGGTTTGGACAAAGCATGCGCGACAACACGTTTTATGCGTTTATTTACGACACTTGATGAAGTCGGAAAACAAGAAGAAAACGATAAATCCTTTAACGACAAAACGAAGTCCTTTGCTTTTTTATCACTCACTACAAGACACATTACAAATGTATCTTTTAAATAAATTCCACCGTTGCGAACAGCGAGCGCATAAAACACAAAAGTCTTCAGATTTCACCCATAAAGGTATTCATAAATAGATTAAAAACGTACGTATACATACAGTATACGTATACATACAAACTTTCCTATCCCTTCTGCTGCTTCTTTAATATTTTTTAAAATGTAAATTTCTAGCCATGTCTAATATCAACAAATGCAAACTTGTACAATATAATGCTGCCTGACTGCAATTTAAAACAATTAATTATTGTTCACCTTCTTGATGTATAGCCTACAGTACGTCGTGAAGGAATGCAAAAGCGACTCTCGCTATAAATGTAACGTAACCTCTATCTATAGTTTACTTTCGCCCTGCTGTTTCCCCTTCTTATTTCACTTTTTAAATTAACTTTGTGCTGTAATTAACTTGCTCATATTTTTCTCTTCTTTCCCCGGTGTTTCCGCTGCTAACATTCCTGCGGTATTCAGCTGCATGATATGACACTAATAGTTTATATTACGTTAATTGTCATTTAATTTATCGGTCGTTCTTAAAGCTCTAATAAAGTGAGCTTACGTATTTTCCAAGGAAAAGAAAACCAGACTTGGTATGTAAACAGAACAGGCATTTAGTTAGGTGGGGGTGATTTTATCGTCATGGTGTCGTGTGGGATTGGGAACAAAACGATAAAGTCTCTCGGTTAATCTATCCTCTGTCCACCTAGTAACATCAGCATAACTTTCTGATACGGCTTCAATGTGGACCCGAAACCGTGATTACCGTCTTCGAGAAGACCGGGGGCTGGAGAGGGGGGTTTTCCTTGTTTATTCAATACATTGACATCAGTTGGCAGTACACGACACCCGTTAGTTTGCCATTACGGATATGGTTGCCATCTCAGTCTTGTCAAATTCCTGGACACCCAGACATCGACCCAAAATATTGTATATAGGGACACCATCCCAAAGGTTTGTTTATGTCTGTCTGATATGGAAATTATTATCCTACATGGCAGTGTAATCTCCAGTATTTTGGATGCATTGTTAACTGATTTACTCTATTGTGTAATAGCTTATTCTATGTGATCTCATACCTTACATCTTACGTTTTTACACAAAATAATAATTAAAAAATGTATTGTATCAAGTAACCTGTAGTTTTATACTTAAGCCACCCTAGTTGAAAAAAAAAAATATTCCGCAGTAATACTTCAACTAATATACAATATCCACCAGTCACTGTTTTAAAACATCTGAATTCATCACTGAAATGAATTAAATTTATTATAGCTTTGCCCCTTTATAAGAGTGTATGTTTTTATAAAGCTTAAATCAAACAACATATATTAAATACACATCAGCATTTCTTGAAATTCCATTGCATGCCTCTCTGCTGCAGACCCTGGCTGGCTTGGTGGGTTCCTGCATATAAAGCGTGGCATGGAAAATGACGATTGAAATGCATTTCAGTATCTGTAAGGTCCTCCCTGTCTGTTTTGCCACCCATTTGCAATGTAACTTCGGCTAAAGACACAGTATAGTCCCTTTCTGTTAATCAGCTGTAGCTCTGACTAGCTAAGATTTCGGGACATTCTGTGTCCTGGAATAAAATTAATTTATTCCAAGACAGACAACTGAAATCCGGGGTGGTCTCGGAAAATCCTGAACAGGTGGCAATCCTACTTATGCAAGAGTGAGTGGGAATGAAAATGTATCTGTGCTGCTTTGTTTTTACCTGATTGGTTAACGGCTTTCATATGTGAAAGGGGGTCACACACTGGGAGAGAATCGCTTCAGGTACAGTAACAAACGCGCTAAGTTAGACTGTGTTACGTACAGTTTGGCTGTGTGCAGTGCACTTTAGTTACATTGCTGAGTGAAGTACTGGAGACGGCCTACTGACTTAATTTAGCAACCGATAAAAAAAATCATAGTTATAACTGTAACTGAGAAGAAGCCTATATTAATTCATATAATTATTGTTTGTTTAACTCCATTGACAGAGAGGGAACATGCCATCACTAAACAAAAAGAAATCAAAACATATGTATCACAATTGTCTTTCTGCAGTATTTTCACTAGTACAACCTCCTTCAAAGCTGCCCCCACATCAAACCTCTTGATCCACAGGAATGACTGGATAGTTAAAGTACTTACTTAAATTAATTTTGAGTTGTTACATTTTGGTATTCATTCATTTAAGGAATATACCAAGTCAAGACTATTATACACTGTCTGCCAGGGAAAATCCTGTTATCAACTTTGATGTTGTACACTTAAACAATGCTTTAACAATAGCTAGCTGCTGCTTTATTTGTCTGACCAGCAACAAATTTTCCTGAACATAGTAAACATTGTTGAACATAGGTGAACATAATTGCAATTAATTGCACGATTAATCACTTGGTTCATGCAGTTAATCATGAATGACATTAATCAAACATTAAGACAAATCATATATCTTATCATATATCTATGTGTGTGTGTGTGTGTGTATGTGTAATAGCTCTTGGCAGACCTAGGCTTCAAGGCAGTTGAACCGACACAAGGCAGCTTTGCTCAAATGGGGCGCTCTTTTCAGCCCTTAAATGGACTGCATACAAACAGCAAAAAAAAAAATAATAATTCAGTGCTGTTAATTTTGAATTTTTAATAATGAGTCCAAAATATAGTGCTCCCAGAGCTTATGGTATAATAACTATGTACATACAGGGACATTAGTTTGATGGTTTGTATATTATATAAAAAGGTCTTGATAGGAAATTTGACGTGCAAAATGTACAGTACAGGCTTGATAGTAATTTGCCCTGCAAAGTATACAGTACATTTTGTTTACAAATGGGTAATAAATAGCTTTTATATATCATCGTGCAGGCTAGCAGACTTATGCAGAGTGCAATATACAGTATGTAAGGCTAATTCTGATTATTCTTATGTCTGAACACAGTAAAATTTATACAAACTAGATCCTTTCAGACTTTCTAAAGCTTGGTCAATTATTACTTCAAAAGTTTTATGTGTGTTCTATCATATATTTTGTGCTGCATACTTACGTGTACTTTTTGACTAGAAATGGTTAGTTGGGGTATACAGTGATATTTTTATGATTGATTTCTTTATTGTATTTAATTTGGCAACAGATTGCACAATTAATGCACACATACTGTACACATAAACATACAGATTCATATCACATTCATATTCTTATCTATGTGGGGACCGTCCATTAATTTCTAAAAAAACAATCTGTTAATTTTTGTTGAAGTTGTTACCAAATAAAACGAAGAAGCAGGCTTGTGTAAATCATGATGCCTGTGGATTTTTTTCTGATCTGTAGTGAGATTGCTTTTGTCTTCTATTTACGTTGTGACCTGGATTTTGCTTTTACTGTATGAATTTCACATGTTAGAGAGAGAAATAATATTAAACAGAGAAATAAAATCGTTACATAACTTGTTATAATAAAGTTAGGCAATGATTAAAACGGGTATCCAGCCTGCAATCTAGTTTTCCAAAGTCTGATAATCTGTCTAGATAAAAGTTAGTTAGGTAGGTAGGTAGGTAGCCTAGATACTGAGTACAAGCAAATAGATTCATCAGCATGATTATGTAATAATTTTAATTTAGATGGATGATTTTCTGGACTGGGCTGTGCTCTTTAAGGTTAAAACAATTTTTCTTAATTACATAAATTAATTGGATGTATTTGGAGTAAGAATTTAGCCTTAATAGCATATTTTATTTAAGGATGATGTTTTTATATTATAACTGATGAAGAATTTGATGCAAATGAGTACATCAAATGTACCTGAAGTCTCTTTGTTTCAGTCCACTGATTACTGGTCAGTTCCTACCTGTCCTCCCAAAGTCTGCACCCTTGTCACAAACGGCCTACTATGCTTTGTAATACGTCAGTCACTGTGCAATCAAACCAAGGTCCCCAGCATTACAAAATGCCACTGTAACGCTGGCACATACTAATGCTGGGTACAGCCATAATCTTCTTTCACTCCTGGAAAGTAGCCTGCTTTGGCTGGATCTTGTAAGCACATTTTATTTTCCAATGTAGAATTAATGGAGGACAGGAATACTTCATTTTTCATTTAGAAACCTTCTATGGACTTCAGAGTGTGAATAGACTGAATTCTTACCCAACAAGCCATTTTGAGAGTTATTGATTTTATGTCAGAGGTAGTGACTGACTCACCATTGCATTGATCCTCTTGATCTTAAGCTAATTTCTGGAAAACGCTGACATTTGACAAACTGAACAGAAGAGGGCACTTACAGAACATATGATCAGCTTAACTGCAGGCATCTTTGCTGTAATTGTGGCTGTGAAAAGCTCAGCGTCAAGGTCCTGGTCACCCCTGAAAGACCAGCTCCTCTAACAGAGAGTTAATGGGCAAACTTCTTACTAATAAAAATTGCACTGAGGAACTAAGTTTAATTTCCATCAGTCATTTTTTTCTAGGGTACAAGGAGATTTATAAATTTAACAATGTTAGGAACATTATGTACAAGATGTTTTAGTCACTGAACCATTATTAGTTCTGATCTCAATTTCTGTGGCATACTCCCAGTGTGGAATACACTTAGATGTATAATTATCTTATTAAAATAATTTCCTCTAGTAGAACTCATTAGTCTCCATATTAATTTGGAGATTATCAAAAATAGCCATATTTTCTTTTCTGCAAAACAATGTGAGTGCAAGTATGAATAATATCTTCCAAACTACAATTCAAGGTCTTGGTTACCAGTTGTTACATTGGAACATTTTAAACAAATAGGCCTATTCATCCACATGTTGCTTATTTGTAATTTACAAATGTTTAAAATAGAAAATCCAAATGTTTTCTTACATGAAGTATTTCAAAATGCTAATTAAACGAGTGTTTTTTTCTTCAAATGTATCTTTTTATACATGGTATGACTGGATAATTAATATCAGTGTTTGACCATACAGTCATCAACAATTATTTTTTATGTCAGTGTGTTAAATTCTTCAGTGAAAGGAAGAAAACAACCATCCGTTTATGCAACAGATTTCAGTAACATTACCTCGAACTGTGAATTGTAAATCAATCGATCAACAAAATAATCCATTTTAAAAATATTTCTTGCTAAATGCAGTTCACCATACCTTACCATAAAAAAACACCAAAGAGACATTTCAGAGAAACAGACAAAAATCAGTTTTAGGATCTGTGACCCCTTGACAAAGTGGTAAAGTTAATCAGCAATTCAAACATTCAAAGTAGAATATAATAATGAACAACAGGAATTATTCTGTGCTCTTTGCTACAGTATGACCAAATTGCAACAGGAACTTTAGTTGTGCCTTCGATAGAATCTGAAGTACTGCCTGTATATTTAATTGCTTAGCATCTTGCTGTTTTCTACAGCTGAATATCTTAGACTGAATTATCCCTCATGCATTTCCTTTTCAGAAACCCACTCATTTCCATCACTGTGTAGGACCACAGGAATAATTATGACCAGTGTTCTGGGAGAAGCTGATCTTCAGTGTCCTGTTGGACACCCCTTGTGTTGATGATTTTTCTAGGACGACATGTGACTCTCACTGTCACACGATAGTCCTAATGTTGGTAGGAAAAAGAATCCGACATTCCATAGGATATCTTGACAGAGCTGTGGAAAAACATAACAGGAGGGCAAATGACAGATCTGCTTGCTGATAAGATGAACAAGACAATATGTGAGAAGGCTGATGCTGGAATGTGAGTTTCCCCATATAAACAGGCAGGCGGTCCAAATAGCTACCAAGCATCACGCGTCTGGACGGCTCTTCTCAGCCTGTACCGGGCCGGTTCTTATCACTGATTTTTCTTCAAATCAGTCCGGTCAGCAGACTAAGTGCAATGACAAGGTGATGATGTCGAGTGCTGTTGTGGTCTAAAGTGAGGTATGGTGTAATCAAAACAAGGTGAAAGAATTCATAAAATACAAAACTGACAAATTTGGTCGCACAAAGCCAGTACGTTTCTGTGGATATTATGGGTGGGGACTGTAAATGCTCCCTCCCTACCCAAACATCTGATACATTCCAAAATACACTGCAGCTCTACCTGTGTGGGGTTTGCATGTCTCCTGTGGCATTGTGGGCTTCCCCTCACGCTCCAAAAACATGGAGTTAGTATGTCTGTAGTTGTAACTACGTGTGAATGGTGTGTGTATGTGTGCGTGTGTTTCTGTGTGAGTGGTCATGTGTATATTACATTATGGGAACCAAATGTCCCCACAATATAATAAAAAATCTGTTATTTTGACCTTGTGGGGACATTTCTTCGGTCCCCACAAGGGGAAACTCAATTTAAAAAAAATATGTGACTGCAATCAAAAAGCTACAAATGCCAAAAGCCTCGTATTATGTTGGGTTACTTATAGTTAAGGTTAGGGCTGGGTGGGGGTTAGGGTTTTCATAGATAGGATTAGGATTATGCTTCTAGAAATGAATGGTGAGTCCCCACAAAGATATAGATAACTAATCTGTGTTTTTTTGTGTTTGTTTGTGTGTGTGTGTGTGTGCGTGTGTGTGTGTGAGTGTGTGTCTCAGTGCCCTGCAATGGGTTGGCTTCCTGTCTGGGTTAATTCCTTGCCTTGCACCCAAAGCTTCCAGGATAGGCTGCAAATCTCTCACGACCCTGCATAGGATAAGTGGGAATGAAAAATGGATGGATGGATGGATGGATAGATAGATGGATGGATATCCATAAATTGCACAAATATAATTCTTCCTATAATTTACCATAAGCATACACTTAACAAGGCTATCATAAATGGAATATCATAAAAGACTATGAAGTGTTTTCAAAATTATTTGATTAGATTTTTTTGCTTCTGAAAGACCATCTAAACAATATCTTTCCTTGTATTGAGGAGGTATTGATGTATATTTTCACAGTCAGGAATAGAAACATGAATTGTCCCTTCAGTTTTTTTATCAACAGTAGTTCATCAGCTGCCTATAATTTTCTCTCAGTGAGGGCCAAACATACACACCAGCCCAAATGTCGTACAAAAATAATAATTCAACAACAAGGCAATATTTACTGTTTCCAAATCTATGTTTACGCAGCAGTTGTCACTGAAGGACAAAAAGGAAAATTGCTAATAATGACTGGTTTCAGCAAATGCAACACTTTTATGTAAATGTTTGGAGCGGGAATATGACATGGGGAAACAAAAGACTGTTTAGCGGAGACAACGGAGCGGTGCATTAGCGGGATCAATTAAACAGAACATCTCTTTAATAAACAGGCCGCAATGGAGTCACCATAGCAACAAGACTCCATGGTCACAGTAATTAATTATATATTTTAAAAGACACAAAGACCATATCTGTGAGCGCGAGATGACTCCTTAAGGATTTCATGTTCCGCTGACTCTCACGCACCATTCAGATATGCCAGTTCAGAAAGTTACCTTGGCAAAAAAAGCATTTTTTGTCTAGTGTGTCGCTAAAAGCCGTAGCGGCTAATGATGAAGAGCACTGGTGTATCTATTGATCATATCTCAAGCGTGCCTCATTCATTCTTTTGTTCACATTACACACTTGGATGATGGGAAAATTAGCATGGTATTGCTGTTAGAGGTAATGAAACCATTATGTCCTGTGGCAGTTGCACCGTCTGATAATGATTCCTCCATTTTCAAATTAATTAAAAACACCTGAACAGTTGTATCCCCATAAATGTGTCTATATATATCATACTATACACACAATGTAACAGAATAATAGCCACCCGTCCATCATCCAGGGTCATTGCAGGCCTGCAGAACATGCCGGGCACTGCAGGGCACAAGACAGGGGCTCTCCCTCGACGGGGTGCCAGTCCCTCACAGGGAACACACATGCAATCACACATCATCGGAGTGATTCCGAGACGGCAGCTGGCCACACTGTGTGTCTTTGGCCGGTGGCTGAAAGCCCGAGTGCCCGGAGGAAACATACAAATACAAGGAGAACATGAAATCTCACAGAGTGTTTGTTCAGGACCCAAACACACAGCTCTGCAGGTGCGAGGCCACCTCGCTAATCACCAGCTGTGATTCAAAACTAAGAAGAAGCTTGTTCATTTCTATGTGATTTTTTTGTTAATACTTTTAAATTCTTTTGTATTAATTTCAAGGTGTGTTACGAAAGGCAGCTTCTTGGCATTTCACATCTGTATGCCTTATAGTTTGTACTTATACTGTGAACACTGGGAAATAGAAAAGCATCAGTATTTAGTGACAGTGTTCCTTTGACCTATAAAAAATGTGATATTTGGGAGAAATAGATGGAAAAGAAATTAGTGAGAACCCATTTTGTCCTCCTTCAGACGAAATGCACAGAGTGCTGCTTATCTGACTGATCGTATAAGCTTAGATAGCGGGAATCTGAAGGGAACGCGGCAAACTGACCAAACGCAGCAACGCGAGGCAATGGAAGGGGGCAGGAAAAGCATTTGTATTGAATTTGGGATACATCAAGACCAATTAGGAGCCTCGAAATGCAATTGCTGGTAATGTAATGTGGTGAGACACATGACTTCTCAGCATTTCTGACTCGTTAGGCCAGAGCAATGCCTGTCAGGGCTGAAAGCTGAAAGATTAATCATCATATTCCTGAGGAGGCTAATGGTCTGGGCTGAGCTCCTGGGAAGCAAATCCACATAAGGACATACGGAACAAAGTCTGGGAGCAGCCATCCCAGTCAAGATGGTTCTGTAATGCGCTCAGCATCGATTGGCCCACGTGAGCGCGATGGTGATTCGCTTGGTGTTTCGTACGTCCCGCTTTCGCTGGATGGTCCACATTAAAGGAGCTACACCTGGATGAAAGGGGGTCACTTTATGTTATGAGTCTGCAGCCCTGGAATGCACGCTACCTCTCTGGCATGACAACAGCTAAATTATCTATTAAAGTTTGCAGCAAGTTCATGTATATATACTGGAAGATTTTAATTAATTGGAATGAACTGTACTAGGGAATACTAGGTTTATTTATGTACCCATTCCAACACTTCCAAGGATAGTCATAAAATCGTCAGCTATACAGTACATACACAGTATATACACTCACCTAAAGGATTATTAGGAACACCATACTAATACGGTGTTTGACCCCCTTTCACCTTCAGAACTGCCTTAATTCTACATGGCATTGATTCAACAAGGTGCTGAAAGCATTCTTTAGAAATGTTGGCCCATATTGATAGGATAGCATCTTGCAGCTGATGGAGATTTGTGGGATGCACATCCAGGGCACGAAGCTCCCGTTCCACCACATCCCAAAGATGCTCTATTGGGTTGAGATCTGCTGACTGTGGGGGCCATTCTAGTACAGTGAACTCATTGTCGTGTTCAAGAAACCAATTTGAAATGATTCGAGCTTTGTGACATTATCCTGCTGGAAGTAGCCATCAGAGGATGGGTACATGGTGGTCATAAAGGGATGGACATGGGCAGAAACAATGCTCAGGTAGGCCGTGGCATTTAAACGATGCCCAATTGGCACTAAGGGGCCTAAAGTGTGCCAAGAAAACATCCCCCACACCATTACACCACCACCACCACCAGCCTGCACAGTGATGGATCCATGTTCTCATTCTGTTTACGCCAAATTCTGACTCTACCATTTGAATGTCTCAACAGAAATCGAGACTCATCAGACCAGGCAACATTTTTCCAGTCTTCAACTGTCCAATTTTGGTGAGTTCGTGCAAATTGTAGCCTCTTTTTCCTATTTGTAGTGGAGATGAGTGGTACCCGGTGGGGTCTTCTGCTGTTGTAGCCCATCCGCCTCAAGGTTGTGCGTGTTGTGGCTTCACAAATGCTTTGCTGCATACCTCGGTTGTAACGAGTGGTTATTTCAGTCAAAGTTGCTCTTCTATCAGCTTGAATCAGTCGGCCCATTCTCCTCTGACCTCTAGCATCAACAAGGCATTTTCGCCCACAGGACTGCCGCATACTGGATGTTTTTCCCTTTGCACACCATTCTTTGTAAACCCTAGAAATGGTTGTGCGTGAAAATCCCAGTAACTGAGCAGATTGTGAAATACTCAGACCGGCCCGTCTGGCACCAACAACCATGCCACGCTCAAAATTGCTTAAATCACCTTTCTTTCCCATTCTGACATTCAGTTTGGAGTTCAGGAGATTGTCTTGACCAGGACCACACCCCTAAACGCATTGAAGCAACTGCCTTGTGATTGGTTGATTAGATAATTGCATTAATGAGAAATTGAACAGGTGTTCCTAATAATTCTTTAGGTGAGTGTATATATATATATATACATACACCTACACATATATACACTACAGGCAGCTAAGCAGCTAAGACACACAGTCAGAAAGCCACATGCTTTCAGACTACAGGAGGAAACCAGAGGTGCGTTTCTCAAAGGCTCCTGTGAGCGACTTACATGGTTGGGATAACAGATTCATTTCACCCTGGGAGAAAACACTAAATCCACACATGAGATAGGAGTGGCATACGGCAGAAAAGCCCCAGAAAAATGGGACACCGGTGGTCCCCGCAGCATCATAAATAGCGATTTATGTCTTGACATCACTTTCTCCCTAGAATGAATACCTTCAGCTCTTCCCTTTGCTTTATAAATGGGCTGTACATAAAGACAAAAGGTTCTCTGTATACAGGAGTGTCTACCAGTTCAACGGCAGCAACAATGTCGTTCAGCACTTGGGCCAGAGGTCAAGCAGTGAGTGAACCCAACAGGTAACGTCACGTGCCCAATGGGAAGACTTTGTTGCATTGTGAGTGTTGTCAGTGTGTCTAATTTGCATGCCACTCGTATGAAAGCCGGGGGGTTTTGGTCACAGAAAGGTTCGTCCAACTCCGAGGAACCGTCATTCCATTATTCTTGAGGTGGTGTCCTTTGCAGGCGTTAAAAAAAATTAAGTTTGCCACTAATGAAGCTGAGATCGTGGAAACAAAATTACTATGATTTATAACAGTTTTTTGTATATAATGTGATTTACAACACTTTCAACCCAAGGGGGAATAATTAAAAAAAAAAAAAACATTCAGGCAGTGGCCCAAATGGATTTTCAACTAGGCCCTAAACCTTTCAGAGTGCACCGATGTTGAATAGCTGTTAGTTGTTGCCATGCCAACCTTCGCCGGAGGAACGTTTAGCGGTAGACACATCACGAGAAAGCTTTGCCTGATATCTTCAACCTTTTTGCTCTAAAAAGATTCCAGCCTCCCGCACTTATTAAGAGCTAACAATCAGAGAGGGTGAGATACGCAGTGTCCCCTCCATCAGCTGAAAGTGGGTCATAAAATGGACCCATTTCACTGCATCGGCAGATTAAAAAATATATGTACTTACATTGTAGGCTGCATGTAGAAACCCTCCCCTAGGTACACAGCTGGCAGTTATGGGGAGTTGCCTGGCTGACAGGTAGAGAGGAAAACAGCTTTAAAAATGGCCTGATCGCATACACCTGCGCCTGCAGGACACTGCCAATTTCAAGAGGGAGAAATCGTGTCTTTTAAGAAACGGTTATCAAGCCGTCAAAATGGAGCAAGGACACCTTCCAGTGTCCGACAAGGTGAATATCGAGCGAGGGGTGAGGCTTGATTTTCCAAACACTTGCGCAGCAGTGCCGGAATAGCGTTTGCAGCTGCGTTATGTAATGTGTGCATTCAGCAGCAATCCGCTGGCGTGTGCTGTTCAAATGGCCTGATGGTGTTGTTTAGGATCGTCAGTGTGTTGTGATGAGCTAAGGGTTGCCAATTCGGGCAAATTCAGCATTTGAACGAATCATTTAAAAGAAGAAACAAATGCTGTGATAGGAATGACAGAGGAATGAGAACAAAGATCTTTAGCTGTGGATATTATAACATCAGAGAAAGACTAAACCATGGGTAGCACAAAAAGGACTTTCCCGAACATGTCTACCGGCTTGCTTGCGAAAACTCCTCAACTTCATCATATTAGTACCGTGATAAAATTCCTGAACAAAAAACATCGTGCAATGACACCAAGTAGCAAAATATGCTCTGTTTACATTGTCATTTTTTTGTTTTGATACAGACAATCCATTGTATGCTGGATATCAGAAGTGCAGCGTTTCCGATCAGCAAGCCGAACATGCTTTGTTATCACTAAACTGCTTCTAGCTGCTCTTTGTCTTGCAAGAAGAAAGATAAGAAATGAAAATATGGCCATTTATACGCCTGGAGGCCTTATCCTCTCTATTTGTCAACACATCATTAAGGAGCAGGAGAAAATAATTAGCTGTTTTCTTGTGTCTGACTCATTGTGTCGGCAGTTGCATTGTCCGGCCTGGGGTGATACAGGTGAAAATGTCGTCTGTTCTCATAACTCAGAAGCTCATTTCCCTTTTCATTATGCCACAGAAAAACACAGGAAACTCCAGGAAACTAATCACCCAGCGAAAGATCAGTGACGGCTATTTCAATAAAAGTTTGCTTAATTAGCCTCAATGACTTTGGCGATAAAATTAATCCCCACAACTTGACTGTCATTATGAAATAATAGACCTTAGTGGAAGAAACATCATCTACTTTATAGTATGAAAACTAGCAAAGCAGTGACATAAAGGACGATTTTATCGAGAATATAATATTTGGATAATCTGAAAGGATTGTCTAACTTCTTTGTGAGGTATTATATGCTATTGATTGCATAAGTAGTTTTTCTGTCCTCTGCGCTCTATCATCTGACCTGTGGGACTGGTTTTTAGACCCCTGCAGAAAAGCCGCCTTCCCCCGTTGGCCCCCCAGCTCGCATTGATTTATTCTCAGGCTCCGCGAACGAGGTCTCGCTTTTAGAGAGCCAGGCGAGCGACACGCCGGCTCCTGAGGTGCCCGGGGGACTCGCCGCGTCCACAATAGCGCGAAGGATAAGATTTGATTTCACCTCCCACACTTTAAAAACAGCCGCGGTCCGGATGTTGTGCTCTCTCTCGCGTGCACGGCCTTCAGGCTGCTTTTGGGAGGCCTAAAAATGACTGACAGCCAAAACGTGCGGTGAGGTGTGCAGATTAGGATCTGAAATGACACTAATTGTGAGCTCAGGTTACAACCCACTAAACAGTGTAATATATCGCTGCATATGCGTACGATTGAAAAGAATTTGAAACAAAAATATTTAATCTGAGTAGATCATAAAGAAAGTAACCACCCGGTTTTAAAGAAAATCTAATAAATATCAAAGTATATATATATATATAACTTCCCATATTCATAATATTGTAAATGACTGTATTACTTATAGCTATGCTTGTGAAGTGTGGATTCCTACCCAAGGTTTAAAAATGTACAAGCACATTATCTTGCTATAATTATGTATATTTAGTTATATTATGCATATTTTATTTTATATATGTGATTATACATTTTTACCCATTAACACCATTAGTAACAAAACAGAAACTATGAAAAAGAGTACTATTACGACAAATTTACCTCATCAACCAATATTTTTCTTTGTAACTGTGATCACAGAAGCCTGTACAGCCAAATGTGAAGATGGGAGAGTTTATTTGGAGAGTCAGCAAACAGAGACCCAAGTCGGTAGGTAGCAATTCTGGTCGTGGTCACCGAAGCCAAGAGGCCGAAAGCCGGGGGGGTGAGCCCGAAACGCACGCCAGACTAGAGAGGTAAGACCATGGGGAAAGTGCGAAGGGGGTCTGGAAGGAGGAGCTCAGGACCTGGAGAAGGACAGAAGGTTAACGCTCACCCAACACAGAGATGGCGCTCGGTGAGTAGCATGGAACAAACAGTATGTACTGAGGAATAGACCAGGAAGGTTTAAATAGGCAAGCGGCAGGCGATGATCATTAATTAGTTATGCTTGTTAACTCACAAGGCCCGTACCATTACCATTGTACCAAAAATGTGAAAAATATATGCTACTCAAAGATGCCATCTTGTAATTATACATGCAAAGAAAGGTTCCCCAGCTGTCTCAGTCTGGCACCCTGCAGTAGCTGTAAGGGTCCTGACATGTTATTTGGAGGTAATTATTTATTCATCAATTATTGACTATGGACATTGGCATTGAATAAAGAGCACAGATCAAACAGTGCAAAGAGTCAAGCAAAGCTGTCTATGTCGGTCTTTGTATTTCATCTCCTAGTGTCATGTCCCCCTCCGGAAGAGCTGGTTGAGACCGTGGGGGGAGACTGTGTTGAAGCTGTGGCTGTTTATATTGCTGCAGAGCTACTCAGATCTCTGATGCCCTGTGAAGGGCGTGAGTTCCAGGCAGAGTGGCTGTCTTGTCACCCAGTGACCCAGGATCTTCTTTGGTGGAAGCTTTTCTCCCCACGTATAACCTCAGGCATGCAGCATATTAGGGTACGAAGGGATCAGCTGATGGTCAGACTGGCCACCTCCAGGACCCCATCAATCCAGCTCTTTCTAGCACATTCAAACATGTCTGTTTCCTGGACCTTCAGATCTGCATTTCCAGAATTTTCAAACGAGAATAAGGAAAAAACTGGCTTTAACGTCAAAAGTATTGCTGTGGTATTCTGGTTGATACATTACTGTAGATGAATATAAGTAAAATTACTTATATACTTATTATATATAATTACTAATTTAAAATCTTTTTAAAAATAGCATGCTTATACTTAGTATTTAATACTCATGTATTTAAATTCATTACTGAAAACACTCAGACACCAAATTGCAGTAAAACTTCAATTTCCTGTGGCTGTTCTTCAGAATTCCTGGTATTGGGCTTTCTTCGGATTTTCTATGGCCTGACATCACTTCCTGAGTCTTTAATTGTCAAGATGATTGAGACTTCCAGCTAACTACCTTAATCAGGTAGTGTTTTGAGTCTGATAAAGGAGCAACGATTCAAACAAATTCAGAATTGATGTGTCTGTATTACGCTGGATGAAACCGTAAAGCTCATAAACAGATATTGTCGCACAGAGAGGCAGTCTTGCAGCATGGCTGGGTGTTAGAGTCTGACGGCTTCACTCACTTTGTTTCCTCCTGACATTTTCATCAAGGGTTCCCTTCTCATCTGTTCCTTTGTTCTTTTCTCTTAACACGACTGATCAAAGAGTGAGAGAGAGTGAGGGAGCTGCTGAACGCTACCGGGAAAGCCCGGTGTCTCAGTGCCGGACCGCGGACAGATGTGGGCCTTATGGATGCCAGATAAGCGGGTATCAACACTGTGTGCTGGTAACACCCTACCAAAGGAGTCTCCCAGAAATGGAAAATAATTATGTCAGACTGCAATTTCATTGATATAATTAAGATCCCTGCTGAAAGGGGCCAACTTTTGCCCTAAATCGCTGGCAGCAGTTGATGTGGTCATTGTTGCAGACAGATATATATTGACTTCAGACTAGGAAGAATCTGCAGGTGAGACCTACCAGGACATCTGGGACGCGAACACAGGCCAAAACAGAACCATGGACTAGGTGAGAGGAAAGATAAACACTCACCTTTTAGGTGGATGGGACAATAGGTCCCGCATTTAAACACCACAAGTAAACCTGTGAAAGTAACCCCCCCCCATCCAAAACGCACATTCATTTGCAGATAATTATTAGCAAGGTTCAAGACAGTTAAACCTGTTTATGTCTCAGCCACAGCGCCCCCTATGGACATACCGCAAAGGTCCACACATGTGAAGCAGCCTGACGTGGATTTCAGACAGACATAGATATATATCAGCAAAATACTCATGAAAGTGTCCGCCGTCTTTGTTATGCTGATTGATGACATGAACTGTCATATAACGGCAAGTTATCTGTGTTGAACTCAATACCCACGTTTGTCACACTGAGACACTCTTAACTAGGGCATATCAAACTCCCAGGGCTGTTTCTCAGAATCTTTAACCTCATGGAACATGTTGCATTTTAGATTGAGTAGAAAAGTTTTTTTGTGCAAACCAGGTGTACTGTATGTTAGAAACAGGGTTGCCAACTTTGGTCAGCTGGCTAGCATGAGATGATCAATTGGAGACAAGTACACACACATTTACATGTATGTAACAGTCTGATTACCTTGTAAATAGTCTGTAGTATTTGCACACGACCCCAACGCGTTTGATGTAGCTAATTTTAGGTTTACAATGGAATAATATATATTTCCTGTAAGATTTCTTGTGTGAGTGTGAGTCTGAAGGCCAGATGAATGACAGTGGGCAACCTGGTAAAAATGATGTATCCTGAGTTCATCTCAAATTGTATCCAGTGCACAATTTTTTTTAATCAGACCAGTTGCATCGTGGACTTTTATGCCGGTGCATCGATGCGAATCCATTAATCTTACCATCCATACTTATCATGAATAAATGGAACACACATCAGAATATTGAATTATTTGGATATAAACCCTTCATTGATCATCCATAACTGCATACCCAATACATGGTCATGGTAAGCCGATGTCACATAATATAAGGGACAAAGCATTGGTTACCCTGGATAGAAAACAAGTCCATCACATGAGACACACTCACACACTATGGGCACCCTGTGCCTAAAGCAGCCACCAGAGTGCCTGCAGGAAGCCAACACTAGCAAAACGCAAGCGCTACATGCGCAGGACAGGGGTGGGAATCAAACCCAAAAAACACACATACATACAACATAATATAATATAATATTATATAATATAATAATAATATAATATATATGTCTTTATATATAACCCAGAGAGCACACAACATTGTAATGACTGTTACAAGCCCAGGCACATCAAACATAAAATGTCTTATACAATTAGAGTTTTAACAACTTTAACATGAGTGTGTACTACACAGTCACCTTTTCTTTTTTTGCTGTTTACTCTGCATCTCTATTCACGTGCATCTCAGTGTTTTTGTGCTTAAAACAAGGAGGTGAAATCTGAAGCAACAGCACTTCCTGAAGGGTTGCCTGTTTTCAGTTCAGAAAGACAAGTGTGCATTCATTTAAGTCAACACTGGTCAGGGGCAGTGCCTTTCAGCAGACAGTGGCTAATTGTTTCCCCTCCTCTCAACCCAGAGAGACCTCCGGACATCTTCATAATGACATCTCTCGTTGCAGACAGCTGAAAACCCAGCCCTGAACTTGGCATCCCGGTGGCCTCTCGCTTGCAGTGTCTTTTCTGAGTGCTTCTTACGGGCTTAAAATGGCCGCCGCTTACGTAGAGGGTGATACAGGGCAAAGAAAGAAGACAGAAACCCAAGCTGGTGGGTATGCAAAACCATTGTCAAGCCGGACAATAGACAAAACCAACATTGGCTGGAAGGGGAAACCTGACTCTGCAATCTCGGCTAGACTTTTTGCACTGATAACAGCCTGAGTCCTGCCACGGCCTTTTTTTTTTTTAGGAATATGGTAAACACAGAATCCAGTAAGGACAGGTCGCTCTTTCCCTGCCCCATCTTCAGCTTGATGTGACACTTAAGTGGCAGGACAACTGACAAGAAAAGGCATCTCTACGCGCATTACCAAGCAGCGTCTCTTCAGCACTGTTGGTCTAAAATGTCAGGGCAGGTTTTTAACAACAAAAAAAGACAAAAGGGCAGACTGCAGAGATTTGTTGCATTTTCATTACAATGGCAGTTCGCTTGTGCAGTGAGGTAATCACAGGTCTAACTAGGCCTGAAAGCTGCTGTTTTTCTAAATGTGTAACTCAAAACTTCCCCCCTTTCACAAACGAAGCTATGTTTTCCTCACAATGAAGCTCACAGTGGCAAATTGAAGCACCTTACCCAGTAAAAACATTTACAGTTTCTACAGGAAGAACGCCACTAACAAACTGAAATAACGGATGGATCAAAGGTGGCCTGTTAGGATGCTTTCTACGGCAGCAAACGGTTTACATAAGCTTACCTGCTACTCTACACAACAATCCTGTTTCCATATAAAATATCAAACCTTGCCATATTTTATTATGATTATTATTTTTCCCCTTAGATATGGGTTGAAAACAATTATCCTTTAACAGCTCTAAGATGAAAAATGTACACCTTTGTGTGTATTTGAAGACACCATCCACTTGGTCAAAACGAAAACGTTTATTCTCTGTGATTGGATTCAGTCACCTCCTGTGACCAGATGCAAGATCAGCTTATTGACACTTATTAAGCATTGAAATATTAATTGTTCTTGTTAAAAGCTAAATGAAACAGGTTCATCAAAAATGTCAAATATTTTCTTACTCAGAGCATGAAATTATGCTGGTGAGAGATGCATACAGTACTCTCCAAGGACATACTTACCATAAGGCAATGGTAGGCAGCCACCTGCAGCCCCGAAAACTACAGGCCCCATGAAGACTGAAGTTTGAGACTATGCGCTACCCAACGTTTTTTAACACGAGTGATGGCCAAAATGACTCCTTTGTTGGGACACAGTTTGTTTGATTCAGTTCACCTAAAAGATTCATTCTGATTTGTTGAACAGCTTGTTCAGTGCTGCTTCCTGTTTGCATAAAATATATCTGAAATACTTCTCTTCTGATATATCAAAAATAGCCTATTATTTAGGCTAAATAGTCCAAGAAGTAAGATAAATACTAAAAACCACTGTTACGTCTAGGTGTTGATTCGTCACAGGAAAGCCATCGAAAATGGTGAATAATGACAAAAATATCCAAATGGATTATTACGGTTCTTTATCTCAAAAGTGTATACCCTAAAGGAACAGGACAAGCGGGGATTGCACAATGAGGTAAACGGGAAAGGTACAGGTTGGGCTTAAGATGACACCAAAGAAAAGAACGGAACAAAACAAAACAACCCTATCACTTTGTTTTATAGTTTAACCTATCCATTTGATTGAAAACAAAAAAACAAAATCTAACTATCTGCGCTATGGCTGTATAAGGAAAACCTACAGGAGGTGGTGTCCGCCTCTAATCTAGTGTGTCTAACATCAACAAGTTCTGCGTACTGCATAATGTACCTGTATGAGAAACAAACAGGAATCAGATGGAGAACATAGTACAGTGGTACCTCGGTTCTCGAACTCACTAGAACTCGAATTTCTTGAAAGTCGAACAAACCAGTTTGACCTAGAACTCGATCTGAATATCAGAAGTCGAACCGTGAACGCTGACCTAATATAAATTGTACGCGCCAGGAAATGAGTCATACTACAATGCAATTCTTACTTGAATGCCTTCTTCACAGGCTGGACGATTAACCAAATAAAGCAGCGCAACATTACAGTAACTAACAATGAATAAACCACTAACTTACATGTACTATTAGAGCATTTATGTCATTTATTTAAACTTTATTTTACCAGGTAAATTAACTGAAAACCAGTTCTCACTGCTTTACGTGATATTCGGGAGAAATAGCAGATTACGCATCGGAACTGCCTGGGATACAAACGTCATGCGTGTAACTAAACTCTTCAGCCAATAAGGGCAAAGGTGTGTCGTCACGGAGGCGGTTCCAGTTTGTGCAGTCGGGTGAGAGGTCGCAATGCATCTAACCATAATGCATTGCGTCAGGATCAGAACGCGTTGCTTTAAGCCTGCGCTGTAAGCAAGTCGAACGCACCTGTTCATTTTGTGTTTAAATGCTTAAAAAAAAAAAAAATTAGGTGTAATTTTGGGGGGCCGGGAACCAATTAATTGATTTTCCATTACTTCTTATGGGAAAAATTTGATCAGAACTCGAACTCTTTAGGATTTGATCCGGAGTCCGGAACGGATTAAGTTCGAGAACCGAGGTACCACTGTATATCAAACGGCAATGGAAAAAAAACCTAATATGAATCTATACTGACTCAACCTGACCAAAATAAACAGGGTGAGGTGTATATATCAGATGGCCTACAACCAGTGGAAGAAGAAGCACAGTAGCAGCAAGTAGCAGATCGGCTGGCATGGTCCGTCTTGGACCTACAGAGAGCGGTAAAGGAGAGAGGAAAAACAAAACCCGACGTGCCACTGCACGTAACAGCCACCCATAAGTCATGTGACGAAAAAATATGCATCCATCCATCCATCCATCCATCACCATAACCGCTTAATCCCAACCGGGGTCGTGGGGGGGACCGCAGCCAATCCTGGGAACAACGGGCGCAGGCAGGAGGAAGAAATATTTGGTATTTAATTATAGTCTAAGTCTCTCAACATTGTACCTACTTGTTTGTTAACAAACTTATCAGCTCATCACATAGTCAGCTACAGAGACCAAGCACTAGCAAAACTTGGTAAAATCATTTTAGATCATAAAAATGTTGCACCTCTACAATCATATTGCAGCATATGGGAAATGACTGTTTATGTAGGCTATATACTACACTAGTAGATGTATTTCAGTTACGACCATGGTGGGGTTCTCTTGTTCAGTAGACTATCTGAATTTCTCCTTCACCGACTCCAGCTCCTTCATTCCTTTGGGTCTCTCGTTCAGAACTAAACTAGGGACTAAGCCGTTCGTTCTCTGTAGGCATATACGTTCAGCCTAAGGTTTAGTTTCCAGCCAATCATATGCTGGCTTACAGTACGGCCTTACATGCCTCACTGGATCTCACTGGATCTCACTGGCCATATTTGAGGAGGGAAGCAGCTTTCACGTCATATTTCTGAGGAAGAACGGAAGAACAAAAAGAACGAATCTCTACAGGGAGGTATACGTGACTGGATAGTTCCTGTAAGGGACAAATTGTTCACAAATGTCACGCCATTATTTAACTTGGGATTCTACAGGTTGTTTCACTAATCAGCGAACCAGCACAAAGTAGCCTGACAGAAGAAGAAATTGGCACAAAGATACAAGACTAACATATATCCCATGTCTATGATATTAGCCCATTAGTGGCAGACAAATTGTGAACAGACATGAAGAGAACACGATTAAATACACATATACAAAGGTCATGGAGGTATGTGCTCCTTAGACCAAGGTTCAAGACTAACCTTTGCTAAAGAGAGAACGGTTGGACATCTAAAATTTGGCCAATCGATCCACCAGCGCAATACCCCCCTCCCTCTGATCTATGAATTTTATCAACAGCACCCCTGCCCCAACCTGATCAGTAAGTTTTACTGGTAAGCTAATCCTGGGGTATGGGCACAAGGCAGGGAACAACCCAGGATGGGGCGCCAACCCATCGCAGGGTACATTCACACACCATTCACATACACACCGTACGAATTTTCCATAAACAAGACAGCAGTAAAATCATCACTTTGGAAATCAGCTGATTAAATTAACTTTTTCCGGTACATTTATACAACGTCTTTATGCCTAAAAACAAGGAGGAGCCGTTACCTCCTTTTACTGGGTTTTGATTTGAACTCACCAAATGCTTGAAAAAGTGTCATATTCTACATGACTTTTTTGTTTTTCAATCTAGATGTTGTGCAATTTAGTATACATGAATTTTACGTTTGATCATAAGGGATTTTTTATAATAAATTATGTTCCAGGAAAATGGGAGGCTGTCTGGTATTAGTCTAACTGAATTAAATTGTTTCTTTTAATTAAGCTTTATGATTGGTTCCGTGCTCATCTCTCAAGTCTCACATGTATGCAGGCACACGACAGCAAGAAACATATTAAACATTATGACCCAGAATTATAAAGTAAGTGCTATTAACATTTTCATTATTGATGACAAAATGAAATTTTCCAAATGACTTGAATTGGTGATTAAAAATTGAGGCTTGTTTCTATTCATTTGTTTTCTCCTGGCCTGGACATTAAAAAGCGTTTGATTCAATGTTCTGAAAATAAACCATTGAAATAAAAAGTTGCATTTATTGCTGTGATTATTGCTGTGTCTTTTTTTGGTTGTTATTTGACCAGAAAACCCTGTTGGAGATTAATAAGAGATTGTTAAGGCCTTGTGTATGATTCATTCATAACCCTATTTTGGCCAAACAGCTTAGAGTTACTGCATAGGTCCAGCATCCCAAGAGTCTGTTTGTAAGATACAGCTCTTACAAATGTGTGTGTAAAATATACATTATTTTTTGCAAACAACGGCCTGGTTCTTCTCTGTTTCTCATCAATTAAGGGCTTCTTCCTTGCTTTTTGGGACTTCAGTCCAGCTTCTAGGAGCCTGATACGAAGTGTCCTAGCAGTGCATTTCACACCTGCACTTAATGTTTCCTATTCTTTTTGAAGGTAACTTAATGGCATCCTCCGATTCATGAGAACCTGTCGGATAAGTTGACAGTCATCTCTGGCATTAGAAAGTCACTTCCGCCCTTTACCTGGCTGGTTTCTGGTTGCTTCCAGTGTCTCCTGCTTCACCTTATTCTTGTTTACTGCAGTCTTAGAAATGTTGAGCTTGTAAGCAACCTGCCGCTATGTGTAGACTTCTGCCAGCAGAAGCAGGATTATACTAGGATTTAACAATGCCAATTCTTAAAAAATATGGAATGGTTTCTTAATTTTTCTAGAGATGTATGTTATCAGTTAATGATAAATCATTTCAGATTCAGGTCTATCATTTTTCCATCCAGAGTCACAAAGAGCATTAAGCGCAGTGGTTCTCCGGCTGCAGTATGGAGATGAAGTTGACAACGAAGTGTAAAATGTTGCCGCAGCAGAGATCTATGTGGTCAAACGCATACAGCATAGTGTCCGCATCCGTGTCTAAACCATGTTTCCCTTCTGCTAGGGCTGCTCCCAACTCCTGTAGGGAGTCACCTTCTTTTTCACACCCTGCAGTGTAAATCTGAACACCAGTCTGAGAAAAAAAACACAAAGGTATGTTCATTCTGATATAAAAAAAAACCAAGATTTTGACCATCATTCTCCCCTTTTTCAAATCGTAGTTTATTCGAATTGCAGCCTGTATTCTGATACAATCATGTTGAGGTAACATTGCTGAGCTCCCAGAGTATATGGCTATATCATGTAGAAACATTAATACAACCATGGATTTTATGACACCGCACCCATCCCCCCAATATCCACAAGGGTGTAGCTCACCGCTCACCTCTTCTCCTGTGGTACCTCAGTAAGAATGTCCTGCTCCTTCATCCCTGTGTTTCAGCCCACCAGAAATACATAATTCATTTCAAATGTGCCTCTAGAGGAAAAGCTCAAAAAAACTGGTAGCTGTGGCTAAAAACGGTTACATCAAATGCCACAATGCATTTTAACACTTCGTAAGAGTCGCGCCAACTTTGTCAATAGCGAAACATCCCTCATTATTTTGAACAAAAGAAGTTTGATTGATTGATCAAGTGCTGGCCTCCCTGTGCACACAGACAACACAAATACAAGCACATCACTGTTCCCAGCAATTAAATTTATAGGTTTTATTGCCTTTTGTTGTAATTATAATGAGAAATCTATGAAACACAGTCCCGCTCAGGTTATTCACTCTGAGGAATATTGTTTAAAGATTAAAAACAAAATACCACAGTTTATCGAATCATAAAAGAAACAATGCATTGGATTTCTGCTACATTTAGGGAATTAAATTCCATAAATGTAATAAATAATTTGAAAGGGAGGGTGCAGCTCCCTGAAGCAGTCTCCCTAATGGGCAGGTGTCTCCTGCAGATCTGACACTAATGGATTGCTTTGTATGTGTCTGGGAGGCAGAGGGAAGAGGATTGGGGGACTTAAAAGCCAGAGAAGCGTCACACAGATGGATTTCGGCATAAACACCGGTGCTCCGTCCCTGAGTCTCTCAAGACAGACAGGTTTAACTGGTATCGCGTGCAGAATTTCGGAGCGGTCCGAATGAACACAGACGAATCTCATCACAGAAGAAAATGATCAGATATTAATGTCGTTTTCTTTTCCCTCAGATGCTCTTCAAATTTTCACACGTGTCATTGGAGGATCCTGAATTTAGGCAGGTCATTTCTGAGAATCAAAGTATCATTTTCCCAACTTGTATGGAAAAGGCCGCTGTGTTATTTAGACATGATCGCTGCCTAATTCCATGGGGCTAAGGAAGCGCTCCCCCCAGCACATTTAAATGCTGCTGGGTAAAATGGGTGATTGACGGATAAAAAAAGCACATGTCTGCACCCCCTAGAGATTCCATTTAATAATTAAGCTATAATTAGGAGCTGCAAATATTCTTTTGAACTATTTGTTTATTTACACAAATGGAGATGTTAAGATGAGTGAAACTAGTAAACAGTGTCATTTACTGCAGTGAATGCTTTGGTTTAATTTACACCATCCCTTTTGTTTGTTATCTGTGACAGGTGACAGGGAATCTCACCAATTGGAAATTCTTGACTTATTTACACTCACTGCTTCTTGCAAGTACAATTTCATACTGCATTCTCCTGCACTTGAAAATATTTTACTTTTGTCTTGAAGGGTTGTGTCCCAAATTCAGATAACCTGTTATTTTTGTTGAGGTGGGAGATCTGCAGTTGCTAGGTTCTGATTTGCATCCGCAAAGACACGTGCAACATTGCAAGTTTTTTTATTTTATTTTAATGATTTTATTGAAATAGATGTTTTCTAATCTTAATACATAAAGGTATACAAAAATTATAACAAAAAAGAATGGAAAATGAGAGTGGCAATGACATTTATAAAATATAGCTCACAGAGGAATTGCTTATACTAAATATTTTTTTACATTTACAATGTCTGTATTTCACAATAAAAAATGAAACCAATGCACCAACAACCACTCAATTAAGTTTCAGTCTACGTTAGAAATCAAATTTGTACAACACACTTGCATGGTTTTTCTTAACAATTTCTCATAAAAGATTGTGTCTTAAAAGGCACATCAAAGGATTTCTTCTGATTCATATAACGAAAAACTTATTAACGAAATTATTGTTGTTGTTGAATGTTTGTTTTCTGGTCCTTAAAATATAAATATATACATAGACACCACCCCCATTTGTGTGTGTGTGTGTATGTGTATATATATATGTATATTTATATATATTATATATATATATATATATATATATATATATATATATGTGTGTGTGTGTGTGTGTGTGTGTGCGCGCGCGCAAAAACAAAAGACACTATAAATTTTCCACTGGACAACAATGACAGAAATTCTATTAATTATTTCCCATGGCAACAGGACACAAAGGCTGGGGATGGATACAGAGGGCTTGCTGGCCGAATCTGCCTCCTGCTTCCTGTTTCTCATGAATACGCAGCAGCACTTTTGATGTCTACTTCAGGGCGTAAGCCTACAAGGTAATTACATGCTTCCCAACACTCCAGTTAAGTGCACCAATAATACAGTGAGTGCATGTGCGCTCTAATCTGTTACCTGCAATCTAAAAGAAGACGCGGGGTAAAAACTACCAGAACCAGCCCAGCGATCTCGCATAATTCTATTCTTCGATGACTGATACTGCTGGAAAATATGTGAATATAATAACTCGAGTAATAATTCCAAAGGGCAGCATGATATCTATGAAAAAAATCCTTATTTTTATACACATAGATAAATGTACTTTCCATTCTCCAGTCTGATACACTGCATTTAAGCATAAATAATATAATTTGCATTTTTGTCATCGTTTTGCTCATAGGTAACAATTTTTTCCGTTTTAATGCTGAGGTAAGCAGCCAAAAGCACGTTGATCATTTACTGACAGAAAACAATGCTTTAATCAATAAAAAGCGTCCTATCTCGTGGTGTCATCTAGTGGTCATGTTGTCTAACTGCACGATCAGATCCGTGGTACAAGCAAATTGATTTCGCCTAACTAGGGAATCTCTTTAATCTACGTTACACTTCTTTCCAAAATGGGTTCACGAGTCGGGTCAGCGACAGAACGATCTGACCCTGGGGGGTCACGTGACCAGCTCTCCCCTAGACGTCTCACCATCTAGAGGGCCAGAATTAGGGGGAGGGGCAGAAATAGGGAGATCCCCCCTCCAACACTGTAGGGTGTTCACATCTTCAGTATTAAAGCCCATGTTAGGATAGCCTAGCAGACAGACCTTCAATTTGAATGGATTGACACAAGATGGTCAAGGAAGGAGAAAAGAAAGAGAGAGCACCCCCCCTCTCAGTCTCCCCATGAAAAAGAGATGGATGTGATGGTAATAGGGGGAGAGGTTGTCATGATTAGTCATGTACCAACAACCCAGTCACACAGTTAGCACATATAGCTCCCTTCACTGCTCTGCTTGAGTTGTTATATGTTCCCATATTACAAAACAGAACAAACAAAATAGTGGACAAACAATCACAATTAGAATGTTGTTTCTTTTGCTTGAATTCAGCCTATTTTGCTTCATTCTGTCAATTCTGTACTTATTAAATTAAATCTTCATACTTAATAAGCATAATGGAAAATTAAATGCAGTCAACTAAACTAATTTTTAGTCTGCTTTTCCAGCCGAAGCTTCTTGTAATTAAAAATCTTTTAACTTATTTTTACAAATTTTGCTGTGAAATTAACCAATGCTTTCAGGCATGTAACCATGAAATTCTATCAGTTCCCGATCTACACCAAAAACAACAGATGAGGTGACTGACTAATTAAATAAACGAACTATATAAGTTTAGGATTCATCGCATGTGTGCTCAGCAGGTCACTGTGCAGCCTGTGAAAGGTAGAACTGGGTGCCTCCATCCAGCAGCAAACACGGCAGCTACTACCTTATAAAGTCTGTGGTATGACACATAAATCATACCACTGGTTGACAAATTATGACAACAGTATATCATATTACAGACGTAATATTATACCGATCAGTGTCAGAAATTACACCTGTAAATTTAGAAATACAGTAGCGACATATTGCATTTGTAAAAACACAAATTCGACTGCCGTTGATTTGAATGCAGGGAAGTTGAAGAAAAACATGATTTCCTCGGAACTGCCTCAGCCACGTTGTGTTTGAATTATGAGTATTGACACGGGCATTTAGACTGACAAAGGCACTCGACGGGGGGTGGGGTGGGGGGCGAACAGGACTCGTGGCAGCTTCACGCCGGGTCCGGCAGCTCGGGGGGCATGAGGCTGGGACGTAGATAAAACCAGATCAGAAGTAGCACATGCCGCTTAGGCGGAGCAGAGATGACACAGAGCACCATTCCTGGGGGGTTCAAAATAAATCCTCTGCACTGTACATGAACTCAGGCTGGCTAATGAGAAATAAACACCTGCAAGCGCGATGACGGGGGTATAACGACAGAAGCCCCGCGCAGCACAGGTTGAATTACGAAGCGGTGTTATTCTGACCCCCCAGCTCTGGTGACGTGAACCTTGGCGGCTTGATATGACACGACATCCTTTGAGTCTCCGGGCTCGTATGACGAAATCCTCTGAAAGCGGGCAGCTGAGCTGTTTTCGGGCGACGCGCTTGACCGGCCGCGCCGAGTCGCTCCTGTGTGACGGGAGGATGGAAGGATAATTAGCGCGCTCTTTTCCGGAGACCTGTTTGCTGCAGCCTTGTTTCTCCAAGTGCTGCACTTTGGGTTTTTAAAACCTTGTACACGCAGGTACTACAGTCTGGATGTGACTAAAATTCAAGGAAGGAAGAGTTTAAAAGAAGTGAGGTTATTAACTTTTTTCCCCCACATTGCCACATTAACGTCTTCAAAGCCTTTCATGTGCTTGAATTCCTCCTTGGACTGTTTAATTTCAATAAGAATAATGAGTCCATATACCCGTCAGTGTCACATACATTTTTGTTGGCAGCTGAATGGATTAGACTTCGGCTGCATGGCTGGCTCAGGTGACAAAGTGAGAAGATGATTGCCTTCAGTGTCACTGCCACAGAAGCTTAATGACTGGAAGAGGCCCGGATGCCTCTCCTGTGAGGATATCCCCGCCGACACAAAGTAAACTCTCTGTGTCGCACAGAGACCGGTGTCGTGGTGACAGATGGCTGGCGATGCTGCTGATGGCTGATGGAAATGTCACCGTCAGCTGCCAGAGCTCAGCGCAAACCTTGCGTGGACAGGGGGGCACGGAGAAGGAAAATTACATCATCATCGAGATACTGCTCGTACTGTTGGATCAGTCATCTGTCACCCGCTCGTTCTTTTGTTCTCCACGCTCTAATCATCTAACCATTTAACCAATGAATCTATAATTTCAGAAGAAATAATTCAGCCAACTGCGATGGGTTGACGCCCCATCTTGGGTTGTTCCCTTCCTTGCACCTATAGTATCCGGCATTGGCTCTTGACCCCCCAAAACCCTGAATTGGACAACTGGTTACAGAAAATGAGTGAATGAATGATTCTGACAACAAAAGTGTTTGACTGAATCAAAAACGAGATATTTTTTATCAATAATATATTGCAACAGCCACGCATAAAGATACTGAAATGCTTATTTCATGTTTGCCAGAAACAATCAGAAGGTTTAGACTACGGCTCCCAAAATGCAGTGTGAGCAAAACTGGCCTTTCAGAGAAATCAAGGACTGAAGACATGGGATCGTTTGGCAGGCTGTGGAATGTCGTCTCCATTCGAGGAGAGTGATGTTGAGCCTTGACAACGGGCACCTGTGAGCTCACAAAAGCTAGGTGTGTTCCTTAAAACTCAAAAACTCACAGAATCCAAAAGACTCAGGGCTTTCCCTTAATCACCACCGTAGAAACTTGCATCATGCTTCTGAAGGACAAGGCAGTGCCGTTCTCGCTCAAAGAACGTGCCATTACTCACAGTTAGACAGTTGTTTATTGAGACTGTTATATTTAGTGTGAGTGTGCGTCCGAAAATCTTTTAGCCACATAATCCCTCTGAACAGCCAAAACACACTAATGGCTAAGTGGCTCAAATGGGAGCTGGAGATAAATGTTTGGAACCTGTCAGGTAAATATTATTGGTCGCTGCGAGCAGCTAATGCTATTTTAAAATCAATGGGGCAGAAACACAAGAGATACAAGCGATACAAGCTAAAAGCAGCACAGTCACAAAGCCCAAGACAAATCTGATTAGCAGCCATTTGGGGTTCGGGGTGGGGGAGAGGCAGGATGAATAAAGCAGCCTTCTGCTGTGGCAACCCTGCTTAACCTCTTGATTTTCTGGGTTCAAGTCCAATTAACCTTTAAGAGGAAGCAACAGACTTCCGACGAGTTGAGTCGATAGAGCGCAATAGCAATCATTTCATTTTCTGCATCATCAAAAGACAATGGCCCCACCTCGACTGGTTGGTGTTCCCCCAAAGAAAGCCATTTATCAAGGCTCTGGTTGAGCGTCCTGGGTTGACAACAGCAATGTAAGATGTGCTCCAGTCGAAGACACAATAGCCCATCTGTGCCATGAATACAAGATGGAACCAAATGCAGTGCTGGTCCCCTCAGCAATGTGAAGTCACATGACCAGGCATAGTCATGTGACTGTAGAGATTCAGATGTGTGATGTTCATGGTCAGGGCTATGCATTTACAAGGATGGTTTTGAAAATATATACACAAGCATACTTATTACTTAATGTTCGTCAGGGTCAGAGGGAGCCGGGGCCCTATTGCAGGGAGTAAAGGGCAGAAGACAGGGGTACAACCTGGGTGGATTTCCTGTCTATTACTTGAAATTTAACACCTAATATCTTAGGTATTTGGATATTCTTACGAGAAGTGGGGCAAAATGTCACAAATTCACTTGTAAAATTTTGCAGATTTGATAATGTCAGCTCCGCTAAGCCATAGTGGGGTGTGTCAGTGATAGATTGATGACTGACCCAAGGGTCACAGCTGATGAATATTTGCAGGATCTAATTAAAACAAAAAAAAAAGTGAAACTATTAATTTCATCCCAGTTCCACTGGGTACAAGGCAGCCCATGTCACAAAAGTATAAATGAAGGATTTCTGTGAAAGAACTGCATTTGATCATTGGGGGCTGGCGTGCATGTTTGAAAAGGTGTCAAGGGACGATGTGTGTGAAACATTCTGGAACTTTCAATTAAAAGGTCTCTATGGCACTTTGGAATTCTCACATTGTGACACTGGGTACAGTAATGGAACACCCCCTCCCTCACACCTGTTCCAGTACCATAAGGGATCCCAAACCATGCAACTTCACACCTGTGTATCAACTCAGAGCAGCAATAGACATCCACAGGGGTGCCCCCCCCCCCACGACCAATCCAATTGCAAGAGCAGCTTAGCAGAATTCCAAATTCCAAATACAAACAAGACCAATGTCCACCCATTTCCAGATCAAGGGTGACATGTGGCGAGATGTTTTCGTGGGCTGATGTATGAAGCCACTGCTGGCCCCCCAGGCACTCACCCCCATAAAATGAAATGTGATTAAAACATGTCCATCTGTTCAGCTTTACGGGGGTCATAGATGGACTTAGTTCCTTGATCTCCGCCTCTTAGGAAAACAGACGCCCCCTGCTCCAGCTCTCTTGGGGGGGGGGGCAGAGCTGCTCCTTCTCTGTCCTCTAACAATGCCCCCCCTTTAGGAAAGGGCCAGGGGGCCGGTGGTGACATGTCTCCCCATTCTGATGCGACGAGGCCAGCATCTGCATATGGGCCGTGAGGGAGCCCTTAATCCCATTGTCTGCTGCAGGGGGACACGCGTCTGACACCATATAAACATTGTTTGATTGTTTGCCTCTTTATTTCCTGGTCCCATGTGACAGATGCTCTTTTATCTATCGGACTAGTACAGAGGTCTTGATCTCAGCACCCAGTGAGATTAAACGACATAGGGCACTGTGTTTTGTAAGGGAATGAAATAAATCAATCATTTAATAAATCATTTTAACTTTTCTTTAGATATGCACTAAAATCTTAATTTGATATTACTAGATATTACTTTACTAATATTACTAGAAAATTAATTCTTGAAAACAAGGCCCAGTATTAAAAAGAGAGAGATTTATATTTAATCTCATTGATAAGAAAAAAGGAAATATCTCTTTTCATCCGGAATGTCAGTGACAGATAGAACACTTAAATATAAAATAATGATTTTCTGAATAAAATATAATTCTAAATAACCTAGATAGGACCTTACATGAGTAATTCAACGTATTTTGTTGTACATTTTTTTTAAAATGTAATCCAGCTGGTTAATTAATTACTTTAAAGCTGTTATTTATGTATAGATAATGTCCCAATGTCCCTCCTGCTGGATGCACTTACTACAGGGTGGTTTTCAAGATTTATTCAGTATTATTACTACTGCATGCGTGACACTCCTAACAAGCCAATGAAAGCCTATTAAAACATACTACAAATGACACTTTCTGGCCTGCCTTGCTCACACACAGTAGTAGTCTCTTGCTGTGTCCCGCATTTTACAGCCCCAAAGACCTGTTGCCAGTAGGATGGACTACAGAAACTACGTTGGTGGTCCTCTGCTACTCTAGGGAGACCCTACTGACAGCTTATTAAAATGTAAACTAGTTCACGCTGTCCGGTTAAAAAAAAAAAAACACACAGTAACAAAAGTGAAAGCATCTGGTTCAGTGGCCTCCTTTCAGGTAAGATAACATTAGTTAAGATGTCTTTTTTTAACCTTTCGACCCATGGGTCTCCCACAGTAAGATGAGTTATTTTCCCCATCGATCCAGACCAATTCTTAATAAAATAAAAACGCCTTTGATAAAGCACTTTCTCTTAGAGTGCCCTCTCGCAGTGACTCCTGACAGGAGGCTTGCGGTCTTCCAGAAAATCAACTTCCCGGGAGCTAATTTACAGAAACCACAAAGGCCAAGGGGGGTCCTTCCAGGAGCCCCCCGGTGACCTCTGCTTAGGCAGCAGATGACATCTGACCTGGCTCTGAAATCTATCAAAAGATTTCAATTAAACGCTGGCAGTCCTTCTGGCAGGTGGATCTCTGGCTACGTTTGACCTCGCCGCGGCGGGAAGGAGTGACGGCCCGTTCAGAATGACGGCAGAGACGCGATCCCGCCGATATCACTCTCTCCATCATCTCGACCGAGGTCAGCCAAGAGGAAAATGAAAATTCATGCAATCTTTTGTGCGTGTGTCAGCTGCCCTCTTCTTCACACTGGAGAAGTTTGGTTAAACCTGTGGGCCAATGTTTATTTGTAGTAGAACTTATCATGAGTATTATATGTGATCACATTGTCAACACCAGCAATTAATACCTAAATATTTTCTGGTTTAGTGAGTCATAATACTCCCATCAATAATAATATAGAGCATGATTAATTTAGAGGACAAGTAACTCAGTCATGTTCGTTGATGTAATTTTGACTGGATGGGTGATGGGACTCTCTCAGATCTGCTATAGTGATACAACCATTTTCCAACCATTTGTCCATAACAGGTTTGCTGTGTTTCCGGTGCCGACTTTAATCATGATTTGCAAAATAACTCCATTTTCCCTATGCATCTGGTTTGAGCTCATGGCTCTGTGGATTCAGTCACCATTCTCCGAACTCCATTTGGCATTGTCATCCAGCTTGCTGAAATAGGTACAAACAGAGGAAGTCCAGTTCCTCGTCTGAGGTTGGCAGAAGGAGCTGACATTCTGTTTTTTCTTGTTTTAGGAGAATGTTGGCATTCAGATAAGGTCCAATTCCAGGAACGGTGGCTTCCTTTCACATGGCCTCATCCTCCTCGCTCAGCTGCAGTCAGGACTTCCGGGCTGTTTGGGGGCTCTTCCCAAAAGTCTGGCACGTCCTCTCTGAGGATCCATACTCTGCACCATTTTCCCATCTCCCTATTCCCCCAGTATGTGTTGCACAGTTTGCGATAATACTGCTAACAGACATTTCCTTCATGTCAAGATCATTAGGTAAACAAACAGTTGTTTTATCAGTGTGTTTGTTTACTCTTTTTCTCAAGATTGAAATCTTGTCTTATTCTATGTATGTGTGTGAACAATATACATATATTTCATAAATAGAACCATATGAAAAAACACAGATACATGTACTTTCTCAGATTAACTTTCACTCACATACCCTCTCTTTATGTACCTGACCCTGAGACTTTGCTCAGATTATTAATCTCCAGTTGTTGTCATTCTTTTAAAAATAAATCATAAACAAGCCACTTTCCATACTGCAACCAGCTGAAAAGTCCCTGTTCATCAGTGAGCTGAAAATAACCGTGGACAACATATCTACCAGGCCAGACAGGAAGTCATGTGACTACATGATTAAGACTCTTAATTACAGCTTTTTAAAAATTTCTTTGCACATCCACACACTGTAGACATAGCAAAGATAAACCACAGCCAAAACTGGACTATTCAATATCCATTGTTACTCGTGCTTATTATACTTAGGAATAGAGAATAGAATAGTGGCACTGTGTCCCAGTGGAGAGAGTGGGCAGTTTTTACATACCACATCTTGCTCTCCATTAGAGACACACATAGACAGTATTTAATGATGAGACTGGAGGGTCCAGTGTCCAGCGCTTCTGGTGAAGGGGCGTTTGGGACCTTACTCCAGGGCTTAAAGGTGATATGAGTACTGTGCAAACTTCAGGGCTTGAACCCACAATGTTTTGCACATGAAGTACACAGCACCATTACTCATATTATGCTAGTGTGTGTGTGTGTGGGTTATGTGTATATTACATTGTGGGGACCAAGTGTCTCCACAGTTTGATAAATATAAAAAACCTTGTAGGGACCATTTTTTTTAATGTAATCGCTTATCCTATTCAGGGTTGCAGAAGGTGCGGAGCCTATCCCAGAGGTTATAGGCACAAGGCAGGGAACAACCCAGGATGGGGCACCAACCCATCACAGGGCACACTCACACACCATGATTCACACCTATGGGCAATTAGGTAACTCCAATCAGCCTTGACATGTTGTTGGACCATAGGGGGAAACCAGAGTACCCAGAGGCAACATGGGAGATCACACATGGATTCATGGCGGAGATTCGACCCCCTGGTTCCAGAGGTGTGAAGAAACAGTGATATCGATTGCATTACTGTGCCACCTTACTGCAATCAAAAAATGTCAAAAGGCTTGTATTTTGTTTGGCTGCTTGTGGTCAAGGTTAGGGCTGAGTAGGGGTTAAGGTCCCCCAACCCTAACCCTAGCCATGTGCTGGATAAACACTTAACAGCTGTATGGATGGATGAATGGATATTCATATTTCATAAAGTGATATTATTACTTTAATGGACTGTGTAATTCCATGCAATAATAGTGTTTGCTGTGATTTCAGCATATTTTAAAAGCTGATTTGGTGAAACTTTTATGGCTGCAAATTGTCAGCGACGGCTACATACCCTTCCAAACGACATCAGGTATGAAATTATTAAAAACCTACAGATCTGAAGAAAGGTACAAAAAAGCTTCCATGTACTGTGGATCTACCAAGTCATACACACTGCAGAACCCAGGCAGCGTCTAAGTTGGACCAGCCATCAAAAAATGCAGCCTGGCAAAGTAAACTGGCAGGAAACTGTAACAACAACAATGGCTCTGTAAACGCTACAGAGCTCCACCCCTATGGCGAGAACCCTGTATCCCATAGAAGTATGTGGGGTATTTCACACACACAGGAAATCATTCTTAAACTCAAGCTGTGCCAACGTCTACATGTCTCAACCATCCCAAAAAATGTGGTACATTAAAATCAAAGTTCTCTTACAAGCCCTTGTTTTTGAAGCAGGTCTAGCCCACAGATTTCTTCACAGGGACGGTAGAATCATTCAGCCAGGATCTAAGCTGATAGGTCAGATCGACGTCAATATGTGCACTGTCGGCATATTTCAGTTTTGGGTGTTACTGACATTGCGTGCAATGTACATGTTAGTTTTCAAGTTTTACAATGATATTCTGAATAAAATAACAATCTGAAAATGTACCAAGCACAATTTTGTAATTTGCCAACCAGAACACTGTAGTGAGGGTCAGAATTCTTCTGCCACATCGTTCTGCCAGACCTGCGCTGTGCCAAATGTAACTCTAAATATATCGTTAAATCCATGGTAATTATTGAGGATGACATCAGGTGTGTTGTTACTTTTTTTCTTCATCATCTCCACTTAACGTGGATAAACCTCACAGCAGGGAGACAGTTACACCTACATTTAGCAGATCGCATAACCATCCAGTTTTTTCTTGACGCTCCTTTGAAGTTCATCCAAGGAAGGGCAATGCGGGCAATTGGGCAGTGGGCGCGGAAAAACGACGGAGTCCCATTTTGACAGGATTTTCCGCTTCATTTGGCCGTCGGCACTCATCAGTACCCCACGCGCCACCCTAGGCGATACAAATTAGCGGAATGGGCGAAAGCCATGCGGGCCGCCCCCAGGACCTGAAGCCCGCACTTGACAGCCTACCTACAAGGGCGCTGTCAATATTCCCAATCAAGCTTCTTTAGCCTGTTCCCCTAGGTGGCTTTTGCCAGAGATGAAAGGAAAAGTCCCCCCCCCCATCTACTAGGTCGTGTCGGCAAGATGGATTCTGGGGGAGTTTTAAAAGTAACAATGGCCCTGCCCGTGGGACACTTGTAATTATTGTCCAAGGCAGCCGCTCCTCCTGCTGTGGGGACTTTGTCTGGCAACGCGACCCCAGGCTGGGTGGCCGGCTCCAGGTCGCGGCTTGACAAACCGCGCCTCTTCGATCGGGGTTTCCGTTGACGGCGTGGCCTTTGTGTGCCGGGGCGACGCGGGCAGCCCTCCTCCGGGGCATGGCAGATTGAACCTGTCAGGCGGCGTTAGACAATGGTGCCGGAGACTTGACCTTGGCGGGACGCGGCGCCCTCCGGTGGCTAATTCAATCGGCGCTTTAATCAATGAGAGTAATTCCTCGTTTGTTTAAGACTAATAAGGGGGAGGCCTCGCGAGGCTTTGAAACGATGGCACGTGACCCAACCCGCTGCCTCCGCTGAAGTACCACCCCCCTGCCCCTACGTCACAGCTAGTGGGCAAGCCAGGGGGGGGGGCGCCGTGAATGTACCAGGCTTGTCGCCCTCCATTATAGCAGAGTGACGTTTTAACTGATATACTCTGCGTCCGATGAACCAGCATCCTGAAAATTCAGCACTTAACGTATTCAAGGAGTTTAAACCCAGGGTCAGCCAGACATATTTATCTCTGAGGAGAATCACTCAAGTTGCCGTGAAGAGGGCGACGTAAAATAAAACAGCCACCATCGGCGTTACGGAAAGTGGAGAATGGTGCAAGTTCAAGGTCTTAACTGATTGGCCAGCTGGCCTTAATCACACTCCATCTCCTCGTCCAATCATAGTGATTAAATACGTCAGTCTCCTGTATGACTCTTCCACTGCTTCTAAGTCACAAGAGTCAAACTCAGCACTTTCTTTGTACACCAAACATGCAACAGAACAAAGGCTTTTCTTTTTTCCCCATGAGATCAATTCGATGCTTCTGTGAAAAGAGCAAGAGAGAGAATTAAAATTGTTTTTCTCAGTGGTTGGTTTTTGTTCCAACTTTGCACTTAATTAATTGGATTTGCTGCAGCTTCTTTTCAAATAGCCATCTGGACGAAGGAGGTTTCCTGAAGACGTGCAAATGAAAGTTGAAGCTGATGAATGAAAACTTCATTACGTTTATTGAAATTGTTACTGCCTGCTTTACTGTTGACTTTATTAGCAAAGCTAATAGTCAAGTTGAATACTAAGGTGTGACATTAATTAATGTAAGAAAAAAAAACATAAAGACTTATAAACACAGCTAATGTCCAATCAGAAAATCCCAGCAGAGATGGTGCATGTTGACATCAGGATGTGATTTTCTGAGCTTCACCTTGTGTCTATCCTAGCTTCCCAAGAGCCAGAAATTAATTTTTGTCCTCTGTAGAGGACATTATGTTTTTGCTCACATCTATCCTACTATAAACACCACTCAGTTAAGTCCTGTTGTCCCTTAAAAAGGACGGTTGGCTCTTTAAGATGACATCACATGGGTGGGAGATGTGACCTTGCCAACTTCCTCATCCTGTCAAATCAATATTTTAAATAAAATTGAAAAACTTGTTTTTCCCCTGGGTCATAGGAGGCTAGACTGTAATTAGTTATATTGAAATCAGAGTATTGTGAAGCAAATCCAGGTACAACGGGCTATTGCAGCAGCCCGTCTAATGGAACTGAGCAGCAGAGTCAGAAAATGCAGCGTCAATGGACAGAAATCCAAACCTTGCTGCTTCACCTGCCTGAACTGCTATGAAGAATTGTGTTTATTCTGCACATGGATGGACCAGTTTCTACAGCATACTAGCAAACTGGTTTCTGCTCTACACAGGTGGGTCTTTCTGGTATACATACTGTTGAAACAGATTGCACTGAACTTGGATGAATCAGTTTAGATTCTACACTGATAAACCAATTTGATTACACATAGATGGACCAGTGGACACTCTTTACTGCCCTGTTGAGTATAATATTAATATCAAATCAAGCAGTACAAGATGGCCATTCATTATTTTGGAACACCACATGGTTTCTATGATGTAATTTATTAGATTAATGAATAATTCATTAGATGTGATTAACCCAGATTATCGCTTCACATCTGCTAATTATTGAGCAGGCCAGTCACCTAAATTAATAACTGATTTAAGATCTTTACCCATAACACGTCTCACAAAAAAATGTACAATCTCAGAAGCATGCAGGTGAAACATCGCCACCATTTACTGCCGCCTTCCTTGGGGGGGAGGGGGGGGGGGCGATGAAGAGAAACTTCTGGAGAGGGAGTGTCACAATACACCGTGAGGGTGTGATCTTACTAGAGCCCTACTCCCTGGTCGTTCACAGTGAAAGATGCATATCACTTAGTGTGGATATAGGAACTGCTTAATGTCTGCCCTAAACCCACATGAAGTCCCTCCATCTCTGCATGGGCCACAGATCCTGTTTGCCCGGAATGGAAGGTTGGCTGACCTAAGTGAGCAATGCGAAAATTTGACTTTTTTCCTCCATTATTGATTCACGGTTATTATGCTATTTGGAAGTTGCTCTTAGGCTGATAGTCTGTGTGATCAAGTGAGATAAAAAGTACATTATTTCGGTTTATTTTTAACATACATCCATCTGTCATAGCTGCATTTACAGCAGCACAGCTTGTCTTTATAACACTATATTTATAAAAAAAACAATGGTGTGTTTGACACTTTTCAATATAAAATATTCTTCTTCTTTCCAGAGTAGCATATAGATATACTACATACTGCAGGTGTATCAAACAGAGGTTTGAAATAATGTAAGTATGGAGGGAGTCAGGAGACAGAGCAGGAGGTGGAAAGGGGAGCCGGCCGAACCCACGAGGGCAGGTTCAAGATCAAAGCAGACACATTACTCTTTGCAACCAAAGTAATTTCTTTGTATCGTAGCCCCAGTACAAAGAATCATTGATTTTTACAAGTCTTGTTCTTAAAGAATCTTTCTGGCTAAAATCCATATGTGCATTTCATCATTTAGCTGTTAGAATAGATTAAAAATGTTATCAGATGCTTTCTCGTCTGTTTGTGTCTCCGTAGGACCGTGTGGACCAGGTTTCCACAGTTCCGCCCGAGGATGAACAGCAGGAATGAGGTCGTGTCGGGGTAGGACTCACCCATTACACAGCGGAGGCAGAGCTCTGTGTGGGATCTGGTTGGAGATGCAACCAGCTGTTCTTTACCTGGGAGGAGAGACACAGGGCTACAGCTTACTGGTAGTAAAGCGAGACAAAAAACAAGCACTGTGAGCCAGCTAATGATCCAGGGAATATCAGAGGAGCACAAAGTGATCAGATACTATAGCACATGTACAGTATACAAGTTAGCATTTGCTTGTTTATTTTTACTTTCAATATATTTCTTTTAAATTTCACAGCCCACCCTTCTACCCATTAATTCAATTACTTCCAGGAAACACACAGTTCAACTGTGAATAGTTAACAACGAACAGAAACAATAAAAACATGTTTTCAAATTTCTTGTAGAAGGATGTGTTTGTTAACATAGCCATTGGTCTCCGTGGTGGAAATCCCAAAAATCGTCATTTAACTTTGTAAGTCAAGACATCTACACAGCAGGGCTTTCCCCAGCAGAGATTTTATTTTTATTTGGAAATAATTTTGGAATTTAGCACAGAGCCAGGCGAAGCAGGGGGTGAGGCGGACTCCACAGTTGGCGTTTATCCATTGTGGAGCGCGTCAGGAGTGCCTGACCTGAAGATGTAACTGTACAAACCAGAGACAGAGAACAGAGGTCCTTCTTTTCTCTGAACCCCCCCGAATACTCTTGCTCTTTGCACAGGCCTCCAAGGCAGGGCCATTACTGCCAGGGTTTCCGGTAAACAGCACATTCGGGGTCTGATGGTCGTATATGGTCAGGAACAAACTTGACTGGATTCACCTTCTGTGTTTTGTATGTCTGTACGGTTAGTCCTGCATGGTCAGTCCTGCTATAGCACGCCTAATGTGTGCCTGAAAATCCTCACGTTCAGTAAAATCACAGACAGAAATATTCACGTTCAATGGGAAAAATACCGTTAGGGGAATGCAACCTCAAAACAAAATTCATAAAAAATAGTGGGGAAGATGGCCAGTAACATAATTATACGTATTTTAAATAAAAAATAATAATGAATTAATGAATTAATAAATTATAAATGTATAAATTATAACTTGTCGATTGCCGAGAGCTGGGAATAGTGAGTCACAGCCGTCATGCAGCTGGGCCCTGAAGGCTACATGGCTACAGGCAGTCTACGAAAAGCAAATGTAAATGAATTTCAAAAACTTGTTGTATGTTTTTATGTGTTAATTTCTCAAAGACTTTAACCGGTGCAATGTGTGGATGTACAAAAAGTTTGATTATTTTCTATTTGAAAACCAGTTTGACCGATTGACTGGAGAGGACTGGTGAGTCACCATTGACAGTGGTTTTTGAGTTTCCATTGACTGGGGTCTTTGAGACCACATTGACATGGTTTGAGACCTCTCTGATGGGGTCATTGAATCCACATTGACACCGTTTTTGAGTCCCCATTGATAAGAGTTTTGAGTTTCCACCGATAGGTGTTTTTGGTCCCCATTGATGTGAATTCTGAGTCTCCATTGACAGGAGTCTTCATTTCCCCACAGTTCCACGCAGTTCACGGCTCAGTCCGGCCGTCCTTTCTATAAAATGGCATTCCCAGCATTCCTAGCATCATCCATATGATTAGAGCTTTGACAGCTTTTTTGTTTTTCTTCTCACAGAGGTCTGTCTGCAGTTCATATCACCGCGAGACCATTTTGTTTTTATAAACTTACATGTATAATGTACTTCTTTTGTAGAAAAACAGGCACGGAAGGTACATCACAATGTCCTTTTGGAGATCGGCAACATGAAACACGGGGGCCGCCTTTGTAGCCGGCGAGCCAGAAGCCAAATTACCGTCGTGGAGATTGCGAGGCAGGGACGCGATGAATGGAGCACGGCTCGGATGCTCACGCAGCCCTCCACATGAAAAAAGGCCAGCCTCTTCAGACTCCTCTCTCCCTGGCCCGTGTCATGCTCTGTGGCCTTGAAGTCCTCGCAGACCGTATCTGCCACCCTTATTTATTTATTTGTTTGTCCATTTATTTATTTATTTCTCCGGTTTCGCGGATCGTCGGCTGTTTACTATAAAGCCGACGTAGCCTGAAGAGATGTAGGCAGGAGATGTTTTATCTCTTGTCGGGGCCCGTTTCAATTAAATTAATGGATCCATTCAGCTTCCTCTTCCACCCTTTCAGCCGCTGCTGCAGCGAATACATTAAAAAGATCTTGTGCCTTAAGATGGTGCATCATGGTATTAGGCAAGGCTCTCATTTTACCTCCAACTTCTACTTTTGCGAGTAAATCAAGTAATTAATGAGATCTCAACTCAATGGGGCACTTCATCAGTATGTTGTAGAGGGTACACAACATCAGGTGGAAAAAAATGTATTTCTGCTTTTATCTTGGTGTGCGTGCAGGATTTCTTTTTTTGCTCAAATGCAGAGTTCCAGTAAAGCTTAAAATATTTGCCTTTTTGCATAATTAGTGCTGTTTTCGAGTCGAGAGAAAAAAAAAATACCAAATGGATTGGCAGGCCACAAATTTCCAGCAAATTGCAAGAATAATTTTCTAATGGAAAGAGGGGGTATTTGTTATTTGTTTATGTGAGTCTCTTTCCTGCCTGCTCCTTCCACTGTAGTGATTGCAGTTGACATTTGAACCAGAGAAAGACAGTAACAATGCATGTTAAAATTATACCAAATACTACCTGCATACAAGAGGAGAAATACACTATGCAATAGTGCAGATTCTATGGAGTACAAGTGTAGCTGATATACACAATAATAAATAGTTATATTACTCTTTTTACAAAACATGCATTTCATATATATGTGTGTGTGTCTGTATATATATATCACAAGGAAGGAAGCACTACGTGTTGCAAAAGCTGCAATGAATGGCAGCTAAGCATTTACTGCAAAAGGAGTTGATCAATTCTCATCCTGCCATAAATATTTCATTGTGTGTGTATTTTAATACTCCTTTGGCAGCAGAGAAGCAGCAGATAAGGCCCTGTGTGTCAATAGGCATCACAGTTTTCTGACTTTTTTTCTTTCTGACAGGAACAAAAGGCGTGACCTGCGTTTTGCACCCATTTACGGCAACACCTCCAAAAACAGCATGTCAATCTAGTGAAAATAGAGGAAGTCCTGTCCACATGAGAATTCTTTCTGAAGCATACTGGCAATAGTATCTGATTCACACCTTCAACTAAACCCACATCACTGTTTCCATCTGTGGCATCCCTCTCCTGCCCAAATTCCTTTATTCCAGAAATAGAAATGGCAGCCAAAATCCAAAGACAAGCTTCCATATTTTCATATGGATCACAGCAGTGACCTTGAGAGTCACAGGGGTGAAAGGTCCCGTGTCAGGGATAAGGGATACGTAGAATGCTGGCTGAAAACAACTGGATGGTATGAAATCATTTGGCTACAGCTAATTGGACACCTGAAGGAAAACAAACTGTAGGAAGACATGACTGACAATGAATTTCTCTGTATCAGCCTGTAAAACAAACACATAACATATTTTTGTATTTTAAGTCAATAATCTATGGCACTATTTACAATTCTTCAAAATTCTACCATAGATTGTCAGTCCAACTGGGAATTTACCAGATCACCAATCCCATTTCACATGTCCCCAGACTCACATATAGCCCATGCCCTCACTACTGCCCCCTATCTTCTTTGGACGCTTGCTGACATACCACGCCGCGCTGCATCTTTCTTCGAATCTCACTAATGGTTTCTCTCTCCCTAGTTAAAACCACTTCCTTCTCTCCCTTTGCCGATAAGGGCAGCCATGGGCTGGTCCTGATGGAGACAGCTGTTGCTCTAGCAACCCCATGAACATTAAAGACCCGGCCAGAAAAGGCAAAACAACCGGGTTGAACCTTGCTGAATGCACCCTACAGCAAATGGTACGCCCATCTCCTCCATCAGCCTCTCTCCTGGATGTCCTGGGCTTTCTCCGTTATCATCCACGCGCTGGCCCTCGAGGAGACGCCAGGCAGGGCACTGAGTACCCAGAACCTCACTCTGGCGTTCCAAGTCGCTCAAGATGAAAGATGCTACACAAAGACACGTGTACTGTTTTTTTTCTTCCTGCCCAGAAATGCAGGCTTTGACTGAAAAAAGCACATATGCGGGCCCCCATACTCACTGTAGATTAAAGACTTCATACAAAATACACAGGTGTGCACTCTACTTGTCCATCAACCCTGAACAAAGACAGGAAGGAGGAAAAAGGAATTAGGAAAAGCAACCCCTGCTTTCCATCCTGAACATATTGTCAATAAATATCTCCTGTTCACCTGGTTGATGGCTGCAACCATCAACCGATATTTTTGTCTCATGGCTCCAGCACAGAGCTACAGCAGCACGGGGTGAGTTTCAGAAGAGAGAACGTGTATAATTCCAAGAGCACCGTCAGCCGATTATTGACGTTCCACGCCGACCGTTCTCTCTGTGAGTATAAGGTGTCGGGGGGTCTGAAGGTTGGCGCCAAGCTCGATCCTCTTAGCACCACAAACCAGAATTAATTGCAAATCAATCAAACAAAGTACAACGGATCAGTAAACCAGTTAGGAATTTTATCTTCTCGTTCAGTCTCCTCTACTTCACTTTCAGCATATTTTTTGCGTTGTTAATATTTCTTTGAAGGCAATGCTTTTCGATATACGCAGCAGGACTTTTAAACACTTAAAAATCTGTAAAATGTGGCACTCATCTAATCAGTCAGATGTGTAGGATGAAAATGCATTAAGAACTGGCTGCGATAAATGAACTTGTGCCTGAAGTTGTGTAGCTACCACAAGAGGTGGAAAGGCTGGGAGATCACAAGAAATGTATAAATCCTGTTTTATTAAATTATGGAAAATATTACAATGAGTTTTATACAGGGAACAGCTTAAATAATAAAGATAGAGGAAAAACCAGCTTCATACACTGAACCACTTCCCTTGAGGAGATCTCAAGGAATTTTAACATCTTGTATGTAAGTATTTTATTTAATTCTCTAATGCGATTATCAGAAATGCATATATGTAATTACATTTGTGTGACTTGTCAAGCTGTGGTTTAACAATAATACTAATAGCATATAAACCACATAATTTTTCACATAAAGACAGAATACTGTATCATATTATTAAATCCTTTACATCCAGTCTTTGAATGCTGCCATTTTCTTTCAAAACCATAAGAGATGTTTAGAACCAAATGTCAAAATCATATAAATATACAGTCAAACCTCCCTCATCCGGGCAGAATGGGACCAAGGGGTGCCCGTAAGAAATGCCCATAACTTAGAACTACATCAACTGTACAGTACAACGTACATGTACATGTGTACACATACAAACTACATGATATTTATGAGGTGCAAGGCTTATAATAGGATGTTATTTCAGTCTGAGATAGCAAATCATCCCGTTTTATTCTTGTAGTGGTCATCCAGTTTTTAACCAGCATTAAGTGAGCTGGATGATTTTTTCTTTACTCTTCCAAATATTGCCTACCGTAGACTTAGCCACTCCAAAATGGTCTGCAACAACTCTGTGTGATTTTCCTTTTCGTATGTCTGTAATGATGTCGAGCTTCTTTTGGAGGGACACGACACTATACGCTTCCTTTCTGAAGCCATGGATTTTGCACAGTTTGACGCACCGCCTCCACGTGCAGACTCCGCCCATAGCGTCGTCCTCTACCTCGCCCTCCATTCGACGTTCGCTCCGCCTCGACGTGTAGACTCCGCCCACAACTCTCTGTATGCGGCATTCGTCACTTCCGTCTTCCGAAGTGAAAAGCCGACCGCAAGACGTCTCGAGAGCTCTGGGGGGTATTCCATGAAAGTAACTAGTCAGACTCAACCTAGCTCCATCTCTAAACTTAGTCTCATGTCGTTCCACGATTGCTGTTCAGTTTTAACTAATGAAGGCTCATTCAAGACAGACTTGCATAGTCTCACTTGGTGCGCATACCCGCGATATTTAAGAAGCCCAAATAAATGGATAAACGATAGATCGACCAAATGAGTCGGAAAAGAGCGGTGTTTCTTTCCGCTGCAGAACAAACACTGCTGATGGAGCTGTATGAAAAATATAAAGATAAAAAAAGGCAATACTGTGGCAATAAACACAGCCAGGTAGTTGGCTTGGCAATGAATTGCAGACAGAATAAATGCGTAAGTTACGTAAATGTTACAAGTGCTTAGTACAGTGGTTTATGCTGTCGCCTTACAACGCGAAAGTTCCTGGTTTGTAGCCAACGGGGAATCTTCTGGGTTGATTTCACCTCTCATTATTACTGTATAATATTATTTGATCTCCGTAAAATACTTTAAATCACATCCGTGTGAAATGTTCTGCACAAATACCGTATCATATCTTTGCTATTTTAGTAGTAAACTTTCAAAGTACAGCGACTAAAAATATAAAGATATCTTCCTGTTCATATTATTTTAACGGATGTTTTTCCAGTTACAGTCATTGCATTTCATGTTTCACCTTTGTAATATGCGTACGTTTTTATTTTACAGAAAAATACCGTTATAACGGACTTCAAGGGACCTGGCAAAACAGTCCGTTACATCCAGAGTTGCTGTATGCCCAGGGGCCTGTTTCACAAAGCAGGATTACTTGCTTAGCCAGATAACTTGCCAGATTTAAGGTAGTCTGGGCTAAATGTAAGTTGATGAAAATAAGGTCTATTTAGCCCAGACTACCTTAAATTTGGCAAGTTATCTGGCTAAGCAAGAAATCCTGCTTTGTGAAACAGACCCCAGGACACCATTTACTCATGTATGGAGTGAGATCAGTGCCAAATATACGAGAGCGCAGATGCATAGCTGAACCGAGCAAAACAGACACTACGAGCACGCATTGTGCCTTTGAAACGCAGATAAGAACGCTCGCTTCTCGCAGCCTCGCGCTCGATTTACCGTTTCTTGCGCGCTTCTCAGTTTTTTGCTCGCTTCTGAAGTCCTTGCGCACTTCGTAATTTTCTGCTCATTTTGTAATTAAAACAGGAAATTACGTCAGAGATTCAAGGCGTGGTAGCTGATTTACGAGACTGTCGATTGAAAGCGCGCAAAAGGGTATGGCTGCAGAATTATGTTTTTCAGTTAAGGCAGGGGTCACCAACTCCGGTCCCGGAGAGCTACTGTCTAGTAAGTTTTCTATTCTACCTGGCTTCTGATGAGCCACACCTGTTCCTGGTATTTACCTGAGAACTAGTGTGGCTCATCAGAAGCCAAGTAGGATAGATAACCTACTGAATAGTAGTTTTCCAGGACCGGAGTTGGAGACTCCTGAGTTAAGGCAACTACTAGCCAGTTAGCTCACGTTATCTTACTGTAAAGTAAATATTTCTTGTTTCAGACACGTTGATGGAACGGAACTCTCACTTAAGCCATTTTTGTTTTGCGAATTTATGTTGTATGCTGTTGTTTGGATAGGGAGTAAGGTGTAGAATGTTTTTGTTTTCTCTGCTCTTAGGTAAGTTAGCTTTCGGTTGCTTTCGGAAGCTGGGTTTTGTTTATTGTTTTCGCTATAGTTACTGAATAAAATACAGTCAATAAAAACAGAAAAATATATTTTAAAAAATACCTTTGTCCACGTGTGTTCCCTTGTCCATCGCACCCTGTCCTTCCCTTACTCCACGTCCCCTTTCCCCTCTGTTATGCCCCAACTCTAGACTGGGGCTCAACAGCTCTAGGGACCATGACCATAACCCAACCACCAACAGCTGTTGGTTGTGTAAAATAAATATGCGCATGCCTAGAGCTACCCGATAGAGGGAGGTGTCCGTACATTGGAGGTCTGGATAAGGGAGGTTTGATTGTATAGTTATGTAAATTGTACGCTTGTAATAAGATTACAGATATTAGGTCGAAAATTAAATATTATATAGATTTTTAATTCTATTGTAAAAAATATTCATATACACAGGTTATATATAAAGTTAGATAATATTAAAAATAATATGATTATATCGACATTATATTATTATGATTATATAGACAAAACTGATAATCCATTGTAGCCTAATGTTTTTAGTGGCATTTGTGCTGCAGGCTGCAGTGCAGCACACAGGACAGTGAAGCTCTCTGAAGCTGAGCCGCGCAGCCCTCTGGGACATTAAAGCTGACCGGCGCCTTGCCATGAAGCTCCTGAGCGCAGAGCTGTGGGGTGGGGGGGGGGGGGGTGCGCCAGGCGTAGGCCTCACCCCCGCCAAACCGATCCTGTTACAGAAGGTGCTCAGGAATCTTGAGCGACACCCTGGCCGTCGCCTGGACACCCTAGAAGCGGTTGCTGGGAAATCCCGCGAGGGTGGGGGTCGCTTTTCTGGCTCCCGCCCATCATCACAGCTGTCTGATCTAGCAGCTTTGGCCCGGACGCTGTGCCCTGGCTCCAAGCCCTCTCTTTCCGATGGCTGGTCAGACACATGAAACTCTCACTGTCCTCTCCACTCACAGCACACACTTTGTTTATAACTCAATACGCTCTAATGCAGTACGATAAACTGCTTTCGGCCTGCTAACATCTGCAGAGATATAACAATATTAATATAACAACAATAATAATAATAATGAAATATTTTATCATTATTGTTATTATTATCATCATCATTTTCCTTGTTGCTGTTGCTATTATCATGTTTACATGATGTGAATGAACTTTAGTAAAATTTCCATCATATACTGTATACTGTAAATATTACAGACCTTTGAACAATTGTAATGATTTAAAATATTAACAAGAAAACCAATCAATCAGTGTCCAGGACCATTTTCTCAATTTTCAATAGAGATACTGGAAAAACAGAATTTCCAAAGTATTAAAAGCACTTGTTCATGAGCCGGGTTCATAATTATGAGGTAAAGAGATTGCAGTGAGATGACAGGAACTTACTGGCTCTTTTTGCTCAGCCTGAGCTCCCCTGCTGACTGCCTTTGTGTTACATACTGCAGGTAATCAGCTGACCGCCAAGTTTTCCTGAGCAATTTTCAAAGTGCCGGTTCAGGATACGACACTGTGTACAGATATTATCTCTATACTGAACGTTAATTCGTCAAGGACCTTCCTGGCTTTGAAACTTGCTTCTAAGTACTAACTTTAATGCAATTACTCAGCAAGCGCCTTTATCTAAAGCAATGGAAAATGGAAAGTAGGGTCACATTAAGGCCCTTTGCTCAAAGCCTTAATGCTGAAATCACTGTTGGGATTTGAACCGGTGACCTTCTGACCACAGGCCACCGACATAAAAGACTTACTGGGTAACTGAATGAGTACCACATATAAAACTATGAAAAGGAAAGCCTACTAGTTGATCTGCAATACACCTATGTACTGGACAGATTCCATCTATGGATGGATGGATGGATGGGTAGTTCCCTCTACCTTAACAATTTGATGCTATTCAATTCTTTATATTATTTTTTATTACACACTGTAGGCAGAATTTGATGTTTAGATTTGCATGGGCAAAAAACCCACATCCTGCTCACCTTATGTGTTAATATGTAGTAGTATTGATCCCAAAAGAAATACCAAAAGAGCTTCTGGGGAGGGTGACTGTCTCCCATTAACCCCCCCCCCCCCCAACTCCATCCATGTTACACAAATAACATAAACTGTTCTCTTCAAGCTGCAACTGCAATTCGCATTCCGGCAATGTTGAGCACAGAAATGGATGTGGGTCCAGCAGGTGGTGCGTTTTAATGGAGCGTGATGCTTTTAATCAAGCACAAACCGCAATGCCGCCCGTAAGTCTCTCGTACCCTTACCAACGATGTATATTTGTGACCTGTCCGCTGACCCTTGACTTAAAACAATTAAGACTCACAGTCTTTCTGTCACCTACAGAATAAATCTTTGTTACAATTAATAAACTTCACCATAATATTGATATTTGTATTGATCCTTTTATACCAAATAATTACCTATTTAAAACTGGCTGGAAAAAGAATCAGGCTGTCAAAAAAAATCTATATTAACGCATTTTTATCATATTAGATTGTGTAGGCATCAGTTCACATGATAGATAGATTCTATCACAATGACCCTATCAAATTACACTGTAATATTACTGTGTTATTTGTTTATACTGTAAGTCTTGATTGTGAAATATATATAAGCTTCATTGTTATTAGAAGGTCAGTTAACTTAAGGTGTTTCAATGGAAGTTGGCATATAACAATCAGCTAATTGAATGACACAGTGTAATCAAATTTGAGCTTCTTAGATAACCCATGGACCGTCACTAAATGATCTGTATTTTTGTTAATTAATTTTGTGCCACATAAATAGCTAACCAATGATCCATTATACATCTACACATAACAATGGCTGTTTGTATCACTTTTTGTTTGGTCTGGGTTCCTAAACCTCTCCTTAGGGCCACCTCAGCCATTCCATGTATTCATTAAATTTCATCATCAGCTCTTTTATTTGATTGTTTTAGTTAGTTTAAGAAGTCAATGAAGCAATGATTAGCCAAACAAGGTGTGCTTGTGGTCAAATCAAAAAGTAGATGGGTGTATTGGATGGTTGCTACAAATACTGGGGTGACTTTAGGAGAGGTTTTAAAATGTCTCTATTTGTGAGCACACATTCCAGTGAAAGAAATTATACTGCTAGAACCTTACTTGCTTTCCTACACGTTGCAAAAAGATGGCCAGAAGGAACTTTCCAGCTCGTGACAGTGCTCTGCTTAGCTGTGGTGTATTATGACCTGATTAGCCCAGCTGCAAAGAGATAAAAAAAAATTAAATAAACAATAATGGGTAATTACCCAAATCATGTATCAGAGAGACAAAAGCATTAACAGCAATGAGCTGCTGGACGGAGAGATCACCAAGGCACCTCTTGGGCTGATGGAGGCCTCTCGCTGTCAGATCAAAGGGCTATCAAACCCATATACAAATGCATCTTACTCGATTATTTTGCTTGTACATCACCTAAATGAAGGGCTTCTAGAATGTAAAGGTTGTGTTGTCTTTAGCCTTGGATAGTCAATCAGACATGAAATGAAAACATAGCTACATCTATAAAGGCATTTAAGAAGATGATGCTGTCCTACAATTTGCGGCCTTTGATAAACATTTTTCTATTGTCTCCATTTGGCTGCACCTCACTTGAAGCCATCCGAGATGAGGAAATATAAATAGGGTAAAATAACAGAGTACTTTGTTATGATTCACGTGCTTCCCTGGACATTTTTCAGCATTTAAAAGTCAAATTGTGTCTCCATTGTGAAATTTGTCTTTCATGGCATGGCCAGGCGATGATGTGTCTTATGGTGAGGAACTGCAGGAGCAGGGTCCACAGTGAAGCTGTACACACACACACACACACAGTTACTTGTCACTGGGACTGTACGCTGAAGGGTCTGCCATTTGTACCCTTAGCTGTAGGTAAATGTACCTTTTAAAGTACAGAAATGGACTGTGAGGAACATTTTTGTACCATTGGGGTACATTAATGTTGTTTGATCAAAACTGTACCAGGGCTGTACCCCTTTTTCTGGCAGTGTATGAATGCCATAATCAATATGTGTGTGTGTGTGTGTACATGCACACACATTTATTATGACATTGGTCTTGGCTTTTACGCCCATCCGTGTGAGGTGCTGTCCACGCTGCTGACTCCGGTCATAACCCCTTTGTGCTTTAGGTCCAGGTCCCCTTTGTGCTTTAGGTCCAGGTCCCCTTTGTGCTTTAGGTCCAGGTCCCCTTTGTGCTTTAGGTCCAGGTCCCCTTTGTGTTGTTTTTCCCCAACCCGCTTCCACAGTCTCCACCCGCTGCCCGGGGTTCTGAAAGCTACATTTTATTCCAGGTGTATTTAGTGCTATGCAATTTTAGTGTAAAAATTACAGACCATACAAAAAACTGTGGCATTGGCAATACTGTTGCAGGAGCAAAGAGTAATATGAAAAAGACGATGGGGTTACGGCTCTTTGGCCACCTCTGCATTTCCATTAAATCACCTGTTCCCATAGATTTTCCTATTTTATGGTCCCTAGAGAAAGACTTCCTGTTGAGCCCGGGCAGTCAAAAACCATTTCATTGTAACACACACACAGACACACTCACACACATATACATACTGTATATGCATATATGTACAAATACATGCTGAGCACTTGAGTGGTCATAAATTCTGGTTCCATGTTTAATTTCATACTATGGCTTATATACAGAATGTAGGCATGCAGTCAGGGGTGCGCTGCCTTATTCTCAAGACCTTGAGACACTAAGCAAGACACAACATATCATTCAAAAATGTGGCTGTGTGTAAGTTGTTCTGTACTCTGTTGGTCAGATCCACTTATGCTTTAACCATAACCAGTCAAACAGGTCACAGAGGAATTTACCGGGGAAGCAAGTTACCAGCCCACAGAACGTACATAAATTCATTCACACATACATACATACATACATACACACACAACAAACAAACAAATAAATAAATATTTTATGAAAGCTTGTGATTGTTGCCTGGCATAAATCATTTTTTAGCCTCCAGTTATATTCAGTAAATAAGTATCATCCAAAAATATTAAATGCAATTCTTTTGCAAATGCATTGTTTTTGTGACCTGGTAAAATAATGTGGATGACGGATTCTGATGGCATGGACAACCATACAAAAATGTTATCGTCCAAAGTTGGGGTAACACTGCCCTCTTGTGTTCCATGGAAGGACTGCAAGCCAATGCAGCTCTACCATAGCATGACCTCACTGCTGCCTCGGCTCCAAGACCCATGCATCACTGAATTGTAACAAACAGGGGGTTGGCCAACAGCAATATGATCCATCCAACCATCAATCCATCCATCTTCCAAGACCTTATGCTGCAGAGATGTCAACAAATATATGTCAGTATCATTTTTATATATAATGTTATCATTAATACCCTAAAAATCCAAGTTGTGAGTATAATTAATAAGCAGTGATTAGTCATTAGTAACAGCACTTGGATATATACCATGGCGTAGAAATAACACTAACAATAGTCATTCTTCCACTACAACATTTGAGCGATATCTGCTCACCACCAGGGGCATAGATTTGGGTGTGGACGGTAGGGACATGTCCCAAAGATTATTGTGGGAGTATCTACCGATGTTAAACCAAATCTGCACCCTTGCTGACCACCCAGAAATTTTCTGAAATGGAATAACAGATGTAAGGTTTATGAAAACAAAATAATCGAATAGGCTAATCGAATCGAAATCAAAAAAGTATTTATAGTACCGCTTTCAGTTAGTCTCTCTCTCTAAACCAATATGACCCAGCCGTAAATAGGCCTACGTCCTTCGATGTCAGAGTGTGTATGTGATGTCAGAGTGTGTATCTGTGACACCGTATGTGTCATGTTATGTAATACTTTATCTAAGGAATATATATAACTAATAAGGATAATTCATCATCAGTCAATTACTACATTTACCATTTTATTAGATAAAGCATTTATTCATAACATGCTCATTATAATAACCCAGTAACGTGTTTGTCAATATCCGTGATTTAAATGAAAAGAGGGGTGGTAGGCTAATAAAAACAGAAAGTGTTTTTTGTCATTTTTTCCTCTGTGGATCGAGAGATTATCGATTTTGTAAATGTTTTCTTTTTACATTCCTGCTGGTGAAATGCCTTTGAACATCTGGGCAGCTAAAGAAAGACAGTAGCAAATAAATCGGATGAAATCTGTAAGAAGATTAGACCTGGCGAGCTTATAAAAAGAGCTGGCAAAAGCTGAGCGTGAATTAAATTATGCCGCGAAAAACTACAGCTGTCTTTAAATCTCTCAATCTTACATCAAAGACCCTACACTGGATTTGCTCGGGAACAATAGATTTGCTCGTTCCTGATGCTGATGGTTTAAAATGATGTTTAGTAAAACTAATTGCGTCCTTTTGCCTGAAAGTTATTTACAACCATTTAAAAAATAATTAAAGAAGAAAGTATTAACTCAATTGATTATTAGCATACAACAGAAGATCAAATTATGGATCACTGTTCTGACCTTTGATCAACGGACCGGGAAGTTTAATTAGAAACTGATAAGATTTTTTCCCTCCATTTCTTCCTAAGCTCGAACTGTGGCTTTTTTCTGACATGTTGGGTAAACTTGTACTAAAATGGTCCGTGTGGCACATGCGTATTTTTCACACGTATTAGATAAAAATAACCTCGCTGGTATCGTCATTAGCAGAATAATCTTTCTGTTTGCCGACACAGCGGGGAAATAATTACCTTGTATTGCATCGCAGAGGGCAGAATGCCTCCGGTTTTGCTGAACCTTAATGCTCTGCTAAACCACTGCCGCACTGAGCGCTACAGACGCCGTGAGATTTTAATTCACAAAGTGAGTGCAGCACGCAGGAGTGAACATGATGACTCATCATCTGACTTTGCCCATAACTTGCACCCCCAACCCCCCCCCCCCCCCCCCCCCCCCAAATCTTGCAGGTGAAAAAAACACACCAGGAGCTAGGAGACCAAACACCTCCAGGAGAATGAGTGATGTACCTTGAGGGGCTGAATTGTAGCTCATCACTGTTCAAAGGAGGGATACAAAATCAGCCAGAGCACAGAACCCCCACCAGTCCAATGCACAATCATTTAGCAGAGTGGAAACATAGGGCACTAATCTGGCAGAAGACACCCCTTCACCTGCGACTATGTCAGGACACCCAGCACTGCTGGGGTTTCCAGGAAGTCCTTTTCAGAGCTCAGAGTAACTCCCTTGATTCTAAAAGAAACGGCAAGATAGCAATCCTTTAAAAAATCAGAATGAGAATTCGATTTATTGGCCAGGTGTACTAGGAATTTGTTTTGCCAGTATTGGCGCATACATTCACAGACAACATGCAACATAGGGTAAGAAAAATAAAGTGGGCAGTAAAAAAATAAATCGAATAAAATAGATTTGAGTAAGTTAAAAAGAACTGATTAGAACCAGGTCCCCACTATATGCAAATAAAGAGTGTCATACATTGGGTATAGATGTGCAGACATAGCAGCAGCAATATGCAAAACACCCAAGAATTTGGGGAGGTTCAGAATAGGGCAAATATTGTGGGGGTGAGCTCATGACTGACTGATCAGCATTACTGCACGTGCATGTGTTTAAGTGGCATGTTCGTTTGGAAGCATGTGACAGCATCCACTGTATCCACTGCATCTGTATCATAATTTTGAGAGCTTGCGGTTATGGATGGAGAGTCCTCACAAAGACAGCTGTACACAACATGAGTGTGTGTGTGTGTGTGTGTGTGTGTGTGGTTCAGGTATCCATTGTGGGGACCAAATGTCCCCATTAATGTGATTAAAAAGCTGTTATTTTGACATTATGGGGACCATTTTTTCGATCCCCACAAGGGGAAATTCAATTTTATAAAAATCTGTGACTATGATCAAAAAAATAAAAATGCCAAAACGCTTGCATTTTGTTTGGTTACTTATGGTTATGGTTAGGGCTGGGTAGGGGTCAGGGGTCATAGAAATGAATGGATATTACCCAAAAAGATATGAATACAGGTCTGTGTGTGTGTATCTGTATGTGTGTGTGTGAGAGACAGAGAGAGAGAGAGAGAGTGTGTATATGTAGGCCTTTGAGCGCATGCATGCCACACTTTTAGGGTGATCGTATTGCCAAGGTGACGAGAGACTCTGGCGCCCATGAGGGCGCCCCCCCGCGCCCCGCAGAGGGACATCGGAGCCCGTCAGCAGCCCCAGGGCTCTTCTGACACCGTCTGATGACAGCGGGGACAGGCTCCTCCCCCAGGCCTTGTCAGGTCGAGTCACGGTCTGTCGTCGGGCTCCGACGACGAAAGGCGATACTGCCCTGGGTGGCCCGACGGGCCAGGCGTACAGCCCCAGGGAGCCCGGACTGGCCCGGGACGCTTTCACGGGCCCTGCAGGACCACGACCGCTGGGCTCATCACCTGCAGCCGCCATTCCATTCAAACAGAGCACCCTTTACGCATGCTGCTCTAACACCAGCATGCATAGTCCGCATCACCTCCCCTCCAAATAAAATGTGCTTGATGTTATCATGTACTGCTCAGTTTAAGCCTCCGTCAGTGAACTTACAGGGGCTTCGCCGAACAGCAGCTGGTTTATCTTCTCGAATGAATGTAAATGTATTATAAATATTACATATGTACTTCATGGCAAAAAGATGAATACAATCCTTTTTTGTTTTATGATGTTTAAGAAATTGTGCCCAATGTCAGTTTACATGGTGTAAGATATTACTGCGATGGATGTATAAAATTAAAGGCAACATTCTGTAATGTAAACAGCTTTAACGGGTCACCAAAGGACTTTATCTAAATGGGGTATTTAATAATGAGCTCAGTGGACGGGGAGGAACTGAATCTGTATGTTACCTGAGTGCAGTACTCAGAATCCAGAGATTTCACTGCAATGCTGAAAAAGCTCTATTGACTGTAATTTGATTTTCATTTTAAACATGCAATTACAAAATTAGATACATAGAAAAAACTGAAATATTGCAAAGTTGTATCACAAATGTGTAATTTTACATTGAACTATAATCCTGTGAGCATCTATGCATGGATTTTAATACTTCAGTATCATATAAACAATATTGTTATATATGATATATACTCTATATATAAGAATGTATATATTCTTTCCATGTAATGCTGGAATATTAGACAGAGTACACAGTTTACACAGAGTAAAGTTACAGACAAAGAGCACTCATTGTTTGCATTCTAAAGTTTCATGAAAAACTGGAAGCATACATTCATGGAAAAAAACAGACAAATCATGAGGATTATGACACAATTTATCTGTGTATCCTAAATATTTCTGGCTTTCTTGTAGATCACAGGTCAGGACCTCCAGTAATATATGAGGGATATTTGAATATTAGAAATAACGAAATTCAAAGTGATAAAAATGACAGGCTATTTTGACTCAGTTCAACTTAGACTATTGACAACTGTATTTTTGAGTATATATGGACTATATATCGCTTTGTACAGCATCTCAGATGATACATACTGCATGACAGTCTGCGAATTGATGCAGACGCAGACATGCACAGGCAAACGTGCATGCGTAGACATGCACATGCAGACATACACAGGCAGATATGCACGCACAGACGTGCACAGGCAGATATGCACATGCAGATGTGCACAGGCAGATATGCATATGCAGATGTGCACAGGCAGATATGCACACGCAGACGTGCCTCAGAGGTGTTCCTGCCGGTCACTGCCCCCCTGGATCCCATTTTGACGGTAACACTTTGCGCAGCATGCGATCCCATTTTTTGGTCAGCGAGGAAAATGTCTTTTACACGCCGCCCCTGCGGGGTGCCTTCCTGGGCCGGTGCTCGCCACCGTGGGGGGGGGGGGTCCGCGCCGTCCGGGTCATCGGCGCGGCTCGTGGGGGCCTGTCACTCAGGGAAGGGGGGGCATGCCGGGCCTCCGCTGGACAGGGGTGGGAAATTACATCTCGGTGCCGAGTGCTAACCCCCCCCCCCACAACAGAGCTATTTGTCAACACGTCAGGTCATGGCTCCGATCCCGCCGTCAGAGGAAAGGCAGCAGCCATCGCGGCTGCTTCCCCCTTTATTATATGCTGTGTGCCTCTGACCTTGTGTGGGCCCAAAGGCGCAGGGCCCGGCGTCTCCTGGGGGAGACATCTGACCCCAGACCATGGTCAGCTCATGTATTCTGTCCCTTAGTGCCTAAGAGGGCTTCATTTAGGTTTTACTTTTGCATTTTAATAAAAATATAGCTGATAGACACAGGGACAAATATTACGTTCATATTTTTTTAAAACTTATAGATTCATTCATCCATTGTCTAACTACCAAGTCAGGGTGATGCATATTCATACATACATATATGCTGTATATATATATATACATTTACATATATACATTTGCACACGCACACACACACACACACACACACACACACATGGCATTGCTGTGTTTCTCTTTCCAGAAACAGGTGGTAGTGTTGGGGGGGTGGTTTATAGAAAATTGTTCTAACACCACACGCGCATATCTGAGTTGAGCTGTCCTCACTACAAAACACTCCAGCAGTCTCTGTGGTAACTTAGCCATTATCGGTTTATTGGTGTAGAGTTGTGACTGTTGATTCATTTGACTGATGGTAATGTTAAGCAGGGGGGGTGGGAGGGGCAGGCCCGTTCTGTCCGATTTTACAGCCTCATCTAGACAGAGGACACACCAGGTCGTGACATTTGCTGATAAACAGAAGGTACAGTACTGAACTTCAGGGGAGATAAAGTGCATCGATCAAAAGCGCAAGATGAAATGTCTTTTCATCATTTGAAATGTTTGATTTTGTAACTTTGGAGGGACTGTGAACAGACCTGAAGAGTTTGGTAGTTTTGTTCTTCTGATAGACATCTAAGCCGCGGGCGTTCACAAAGGCTGCCAGAATCACAGGGGGCTTTTTGGGGGCTACATTTTCGGAAATAGGGGGGTCTGGAGGGGGAAGGATCCAACACAAATTCAAAGAGAGAGCAGCCAAGGGGCCACTTAGGCATCTGGTGCTGCCTCGACTCCTGGGGATGAAACTAAACAAAACACAGCAATTTAGACATTATACAGCTAACAAGGGATGGTGGGGAATCGCCAGAAGCAGGACTCCCCCCCTCCCAGGTCATCATACCTGCCCCCCACCCGCGAATTAATGCATTAATGTAGCTGGAAATACATTTTTGAGTTGTGCTTATCAGATGAGACTACATACTGAAATGTCCTTGGGTGTATATTAAAGCAGTCACTGACGTTCATTAATGCAATTAGTCTGTAATTTATGGCTTTTAACAGGTACCAGTATCAGTTTGCAGGTTTATTTTTACATTTTCATTAATGGTTAATGCTCTTCTATTTGATAGCTATAGCTTAAAATCCTAATGAAGAAAAATATGCAAAAATTAGTCTGCTTTCAATAATAGCCAGACCAGTTCAGTGCTTCTTTAATTCCATTCAGACAGCCATCAAATACATGAACATCTCGCAGCTGGCAAAGGAACTTGTAGGGATTTGCCAGATGGAGCTAGTGTGTGTGGGCCCAGGAAGGGAGGTGTGACATCAGCAAGAGGAATATGAAGATGATGATGAAGATCATGAGGAATAAAAAGAGGAAGAGGAGTTATAGCTAGGGATGCTGGACTCTCAGGCATCTGTCAGTCAACGTGACCGGAGCTTGTCATAGCTGACATCATCAATTTAACAAAAGCAATTATTTTAACATTTCATTGGGGGGGCGTCCCTTTTTGTGTCATGATTTCCCACTAAACTCCAGCAAAAGGCAAAGGTTAAAACTTACTTTCTTATAGGTTGGTCAGAAAAATGAGTTACTGGAGGGTAGCCTGACATTACATTGTATTACTCTGATCAAGGTGCCAGTATGAAATTTATAAATAATGAGGTAGGGGGGAATTGTCCTGCTACCGTGAGCAATTACGGAAAACCCACACACAAAGTAATTGAATGCACAAACATGATTTTATTACAGGTCAAGAAGCAACTATGAATAGAAAACATAAACACAGGGATTTGTTTGGCTCGAATGAACATGTCATCACCATCATAGAGCAGTAACCATGAAAAAATTATTTAATAATGAACAATTATTTGCATTTACCCCTAAATGTTCTATTACTGTTGAATAGTGTAAAAAATAATAGTAATAAAATAATGTGTGTGAAATTGACTCATAATTAACTGACTTTCAGGTCCCTGTCTTATAAGGTTTACTTTAGCAACCATTTAAGCATATTTACACGTTTCTTAAGATGACAGGCAATCTCTTTATGAAAACAGGGGCAGATTTCAGTGTAGGAAGGTCCCCCAGGTAGGGAGCCCTCGATTAATGATCTGGAAAGGCACCTTTCTTTCCAAAGATTAAATAACGCGGACCGGACGTCACTGTCCCTTAATGAAGTGACCTGCTCCGATCACCGGTCTGCCATTGCTTTCTTTTGCTGTCACGTCCTGGTGGCTGTGATTCCAGGCAGAAAAATGCGCTTCATCGAAATCTGATAAAAGATGCCCCCCCCCCCCATCTCATAAGTCGGTAAATGCCATCTTAGATGGTCAACTATTCCTGATTCGTGCCTTTGCTGGTATGTTAGGGGGGCTGTGTCTTTGTTCCATGTCATTTGAGGGCAAATCATTGAGACGGCAACATACAAACCCAAGGTATTTGGGGCGACAGAAACGAGCTTCAGCAGGGATTCATTTCTTTAGGGTATTACCCAAAAAATATGCCCCCTCCTCAAGGCCAGACAAAGCAACAAAAGGGAGAAGATTAAGAGAATTTTCTGATGCACACACGTTATACCCCCCCCCCCCCCAAAGCAGATAAAGAAACCTCAAGTCCTATAAACACCTAATAAGGTGCAGAAGGTTGCAGATGTTTAAGCATCTGCAACCTTCTTAAGCAGGGAATCAGTCTCATTTCTGTGTGCTGTAGGACATGGGATCATGTGGTGCCGCGGCCCAGATGCTCCAGAGCAACATCCATCCTGCCAAGTTCATGGAAAAAACTTGTCTAACATAATGAAGAGTGAAGCTGAAGATTTTTTTCAAATTGCTATCAGACACTGACAGAATTTTCGCCTCCTTATTGGGATGATCATGGAGCACTAAATTCTACTACACTCTGGACCTTTGCCATAAATGCATATGGATTGGCAGGACTCTGGCTGAGAGTGCGTCATCCCATGCAATATCCTGCCCAAGCAGCATTTTAACAAGTTGTTCCACAGGAAATACAATACAGTTATTAGCTTTACAACAATTGATTGCAGAAAATAAGGTCTTGTTTCAATTATTCAGCTAAATTGAAAATACTACAATAAAAAATTCCCAGGAAATGACCTTTGTTACAGCTCAACACAGTGTGATAAAATGGCAGTATGTCATACCATAATGTTTTAGGCTAGTTGTTCAGATCTGAACCTAGACTGCTCATTGTGATGAACTGCTTTGATCTCAAATATTCAGAAAAGACAAAATCACCTGGAAAACGCATCACTGCTGATAAAATCGTGCTTCTTCAGTCCAGGGGTGACAAATACAATATGGTTGTGTGACGTCTAATGTTTCTTTAGGTGCAAGATTAAGTTCCTGAACTGAACAAGAGAAACTCTTCCTTCCCACTACACCTGAACAGTCTTTTTACAGTCTTACTCCATAGTACTGACCATGCAAGCCAATGAACCAAAAAGGTAAACTGGTCTTGGATCCCTACCTGTTACATTCTTAAGATTCATCAAGCAACCAAACACATGCACACGCACTCACACACATGCACACATACTCGCACGCACACGCACACAGGTTTTTCGGAATTTATTTCACCCCATAAGCTTTTAAGATCCTTTTATCCCAGGAAGCTGGTCATCTTCATGTGTCTAAACTTTCTAAACCAGAAAATACCTCACAGCCCCAAACCTGTATCAACAGATAAATAAGGATCAACCCAGAGCCCTTTTGATAGGTAGATTATATCAACTCAATTTGGCTAGACTGGTTAAAATTAGCTTATTATCAAAGGAATATTATATATGAAATACATTAGACAAAATCACATTTAGCCAAAATTCCCTCAGTCTAAAAAGATCTTAATGGCCATTGTAAAACACATGTTGTTGAAATGTAGCATTTATGTAGCCTATGTCCTGAAATATTAAAATATTCATAATAGAGCTTTATAATATTCTTATTGTCTGCTATGCCTTTACTTAATAATTAAATCAATCTGTTTCTATTAACCAAATCGTTTATTTGCTAAGTTTGACAGTTTCCGTGTTTTCACAAATCGTGTACCTCAGTTCATCATATAACATTTCTATGGTTTTGTGAAATAGGCCTACATAAAAATGTCACTGCTGAGAAGAAAGTCAACTCTGTTGACAGAATTCCACTGTGCACGGAGAATTTTTAAATGTTGAATGTCTTTTTTTTGTAAAATGTTATTAAATTAATCTATTTTATCAATTAATCAGTAATAAAGTTTTAAGATTCATTTTAAGAATATATCGTGCATTAATGGCCCTATAAGCGATAGAGGAACACGTGTCCAGCTTGGACATCTCCAGCGGGATGTTAAAAGCACAGAGAGTCCCGGGTGCACTTGCCAAACCGATCTGCCTCATTCATCACTTTGTTTTTGTTTTACAGCCACGGTTATCTGATAAATAAAAAAGGTTGGGGAAAAAAACTCGCTACACATCCTTTAGTGGTGCCTCCCTTTCCCTGGGACAATAATATTGCTTCACCGCCCCGCAGCATCGATCAAACGCCGCACAGATCGCTGCACCTCCAGGGACAGAGTCCGTCTTCATCAACATCACGTCTGTTTGAGCAGAAAAACTGCCCTGTGTAAATGATGTTTATACTTCTGGTCCGATGTCTCTACTTAGTGATACAGCCCGTTCGGCAGGTTAGCTTCCGCCTGCCGCTCGGCTGAAAGATTAATTACCCGTCATTTCTGCAGGAGAGCAATAACGCTGTGACCGGTGTGCACGGTGACAATTTTCCGTTGCAAAATTGCAGCAAACTGCCAAATTTGATGAATAATACATGCGTGTCAAAATACGTTGTTTTCAAATTATGATTTTTCTACCATGAAATGCTGTCAAAAACATAAAGTGCATGTGTACATATTTGTAGCATATATACTGCACACATACACAGTATATACAATGGGCATCAAACATTAACAGTTAGCCTTCTAAGTGATGTAATGCTTTTAAAGAGACAGTGCTATTTTAAATTAAAAGATTCTGCTCCCAGAATACTAGAATATAAAATGCCAGATATTTATATCCAGTTATACCATAATCATAGAAAAGGCAGCAGGTACTTATAATATAAGACATACGGGAAATCAGCCACCAAATATTGCAGATTACATGCACCCCTCTATCGCTCAACAGCTGAAACACTCAGCTGAATTCTCAGGCTTTCCCTTCTGCCTCTCAGTCAGAGCCATGTGACCCCAAGCGCACAGACCGCCAGCAGGACCCTGAAATGCTGTCTACACTGTTCAGAGAACCAACACATGAACATGGTAAGCTAGCTCCTACTGGTCCACACGCACCCGTCCCAGTCACTCACTCACCAGCAGGAAATTCTGATAAGATGCGGGGGCACTGTGCAGGGGGGGGAGTTAGGATGTTTGAAGGGGCCCCTGAGTAACAGGGGCCCTAAGAATTTGGAACATAACTGCATTGGTCTGGGTTGGGGGCCGAATATGATATGCTTTCATGGGGCCCAGAATCTCCATCCGCAGCCATGATAAGACGCCTGCAGTTCTATGCGTAATCGGTGGGTTTTACATGATCGGTCACTGTTCGTTGAATGAGTCAGGTAATCATTCTGGTTTTGGTCACACAACTAAACTGAGCTTTATATAGCCCTACCTTTATTCTCACTCACAATCTGCTCAGCAAACGTGCAGCGTGTGTAGGGTAAAGTTTGTCTGACTGATAAATGTGAATCTCCTGTTAGTTTTAAACCAAAAACTTACTACACACGTGCTCTGTAAAAATGACATTTGCTAAGGTAGGAAACTACAGAAGGCAAATACACATAGCATATTTTTACAAAATATAGTGGGGAAAAAAATTATTTTTATAAAGTGATTTGAAAGAAAGGACCCCTTTTTATGACACACACACACCAAAGCAGGCAGCAACTCTGCCGCCATAACAGAGTGTCACATCTTCAAAGGTGGACACCAGCTTTTCATGTAGTGCTGGTTCCTCCACCAGAGTGCTGACAATGGTGAGCCTCTACATATCCTCCATGATAGGATTTTACAGGACTGTCTGATCTCACAGGCATCTGAATGGACGCCTAAAAAGTAAGTAAAAGGAAAAAAAACATTGATTCATTTGCATGACAGATGGAATTTTCATGAAGTCCACCATGCTTTTAACTAATAGCTATTTTCATGAACTTATAAAAACTTAACACAAGTTTCTATTCTGCCCCATAAAGGCAAAACACCATAACTATGCTGACACTGAAGCCGAGGGGATAAAAAGGGTTTTTGCCTTAATTTTGGTGCAAATTTTGTTAGCTACTGTAATTTCCACACTGTCTTTTCTCTAAAATTTAGTATATTTGAACTAAGATATGTTGCTGAGAGAGATAAAATAGAGCTTAAGAGTCAGAATTTTGGTCATAACTCAATTTTGATGAAATATGCAATTATGCCCATGTAGGGCTGCATACTATAATTGGAATGTGAGCAGCTTTAAGTGTGAAGCACTATACACACACACACAGACACACACATATATATATATATCCTCCTGAGACCCAAGAAAAAAGTGTCCTTCAATTGTAGGTTATTTGTCTTTGGAGGAAATGACATCTTACAATTTAGATTTTTTTCATACTTATTTTTATTTTTAATTTCACAGCATGTCCTCTTTAGTGTACAACAGGAATAAATATGTTTCCATACATCAGTGAAAAGATGTGAAAACAAAATGTCCACTACAATGGACATAAATGAATGAGTAGGGTCTCAGGAGGGGATATATATATATATATAAAATGTTTTCTTTTCTTCCTTGGCCTTAACTGCCCGCTCCCTGGGCACCTTTGAGCCCGTGATGGAGGAGCAGGGCAGCAGCACTGCCTTGCCGTGACACCGGGGAATGTCGGCGCAGGGAGCTGTGGTGACACCAGGCTGCTTAATGGCATCCTGACAAACATCTGCCTGCCTCTCCCGCCCCATCAAATATTTATCTACGGTGGAGGTTGGCGGCAGTGCGGCCTTATCGCCATGCGCACGGCTTATATAAACACTTCTCACATGCTCGGCACCAGCTGGCCCAGCCTCTTGAGTGGGGAAAATGACTTATTTTCTCTGGTCTTGTTCCAAGAGGCAGTGAAGCACAGTGATGCATGCTGACATTCAGCGGACTGATAAGACCTCAGGCCTTCTGACGGCTCTGATGTGGAAGAAAAGAGTCGGGGATTTCAGCCACAAACCCAAAGACACACATGTACATGTGGCCACTACTGATCTTGTAAACAGGACAAAAGTTTCCTCTCATGTTTTATTAGCTGTTTAGTTCATTATAATTGTGTTCATTTAAATACAAAATGTACAGAACTGGATATTTCATTTTATTGGCTGTATTCTTGGAAGCTACTATGTAGCACTATTGATTCTGGATAACCAGAGATGTTCTCTCAGTATAACATTTAGATAAGACTCCAACCTGACTGTAGTGTGTGTATGTCCTCTAACATCCTGTCCAGAGTGACAGTCGATTGCAATACATTCTATCCCACCAAATGCCCAGAGCCTTAGTAGTTCTCCAGATTGTTTTGCCTGTAAATGTTGTAAAACAAATCTTGCACCTCAAAATACAAATATAACAAAATTACAAAAATAACACTAAAATAAAGGAAGACTTTTTGAATAGTCCAATCCCATTATTCTGAGAAATGCATCGCTAGGCAATTTCGTTGTTGTGTGAACATCATACTGTACTTACACAAACCCAGATGGTGTAGCCTGCTATACAACTAGGCTACAGTAAACTTTTTTATAAGTAGAAAGAGTACACTTTAAAATAACGATGAAAAGTACAGTGGTGTAAATACATAAACCAGGAACATATCTGATTATTATCATTATGAAGAATTATGTACCCTGTATATTAGTATGTGCTGTACTTGTACCCGTCTGGCAGCACAGTGACCCTGCTATGCCAGCCACCCTCTGCTCTATATCTCAGTACCTTCGCTGATACTTTTACCCAAAGTGACTTACATTTTCTTCTCCGTTCTTCTTTTCCTGCTGCGTATTTTACTGCAGCAGTTGGGGTTAAGTACCGTCCTCGATGGTGCTACAGAGGTCCTTACACACCACGCTACCTGCCTTCCGTACTGAAAGGAGACCCCCGTTTTCCACTTCAAGCCCAAGAAATACGTCACTTATGGTGCGGAGAAATAAAGCCTGGGGGCAAATCGACTCTCTCACGTGTCACCAGGACAACGCATCACGCAATAAGTGAGGACTTACCAGCCCCGGGGCGTTAGATTGGGCCTGTCAGGAATAAGCTCAGGGCATCCCGAGTACTGCCCTTTGGGTCAGGGTTAGGTTAAGTAACTCCATGTTCCCATATAAGTACTGTTGTTCTATAATTAAGCTAATCATCAAAGTGTGACCGTCTGGTGCTTCTCTTTGGTTTTTGGAATTAGTTCTGGAATTATAACTCTTCTTTCAATAATAATAATAATAATCCAAACAACATACATTATATGATTATATGATTATAATTATTGTTATTAATGCATATTAAAGGTGTTACGGACTGTTAGGATGATAAGGTACACTTACATGCAGTTAATAATGTAAAGCATTACCATGAAAAGTCATACTGTGTTGATGTTTTAAATGCAAAGTCATGAATTTAACCAGTGCTGGGTAGTAGTGTCTTTACTATGAATGTGAGTGAACATCAGCGATCGTCCTTCATCTACTTCAAGTCTTGAACTCCCTGGGACAGATGCTGCATTTATGTCGGACATCCCACAAAGCAGGCTTCACCGTGCCGGTTCCCTCTGTAGCCGGCATTAAAAATTGGATTAGAGAGGATCAGATTAGATTAGGCCTGTTGGATTTAAAGTCAAAGCTCAGATTATTCAGAGTCTAATCTGCTTTTACTGAAGTGCCACGAGCTTATCAAACTTGAGCAATTTATGCCGTTTAGTGTGTTCCAATTCCTCCTCTTGACATTTTACTTTGATTATTTAATAGTTCATTTTAAGCAGCCAGCATTCATGGTTTGCAGTTCCCCGCAAATCACCTGACTTTTACATTTGACTTGCTGGCTTAGCACTGATTCCCCATCCCGTTGCTAAACACATCAGTGTGCTTTTTAGGAGATTGCCTTTCAGCTGAGGGGCGAACCGTCTGATTTTCCAGTTTAGAGACACGGTACAAGTATCATTATAACAGGCCGAATTGGTCGCTTGGTTATCTCCAGTGTAAGACTGACAGCTATCACTCTTCTGGGATTGGTAAGAAATCGCTTTTATACAAAAGTTTAATGGATCCTTGTGGTTATGTAATAAGGACGAAAATTCCAGTGCTCTCAGATATTGTCTGTATTCCCATGCAAGAAATTTTGACTCCTTTGTGAAATCTTAGAGACCAGTAACTGGAATGTCTCATTCCTTACTATTATTAATACTCTTTCTATCCTACTAAATCTTAAAACTCGTAAATAATACATTTGTCTTCTGTTTTCCATGGTTAGAATTCTTATTACTATTTTAATGCACAGGAGAGAGGACACTGACAGGACACAGATACATACAGTAGTAATAACTCAGTTATGACTGAAGCACAAAATCATAAATGATGAATAAATCCAGTTGCTACTTAAGATAAAAGATGCGTCATGTTTCACTAACGAACAAATATGAGATCAGTATTTCATGCACTATTCATGACTTCAGTTGGTCCTTCAGTAGTTCCTTCAGTAGTTCACAAAGGTTTGCATAATTAAAAGATATAGTAACAAAGAAAGGAACAGCTTGAGAAAAAACATGCATCCCAAATCACTAATGATGAATTAACATGAGATCAGTATGTAACTAAAACTTAGTTTATGGTTAATTAATACAGCACCAGTTATGATAAAAAGCAGGAGGCATGAAGATGAATGATGTGAGTGGTAGCGTGTTTGTGAGAGAGGGCTGAGGTGTCAGCCCAGGGTTTTAGAAGCATAAAAAAGAAGTAGGCCACCATAGTCAGCTTCAGCCTTGCATGTACACGACATTGGGATACTGTATGTCTCTCCATCCATCCATCCATCCATCCATTTTCCATAACCATATCCATCCATCCATCCATTTTCCATAACTATATTCATCCATCCATCCATCCATCCATTTTCCATAACCATATCCATCCATCCCGGTTCATCACAGAGCCTCCCCAAGGAAGCACCAATGGATTCTCTGGATAGACTCCCAGTCCATCACAGGTCTACCTGAGGGTATAACAGGAACTGTTCATCTTCCACAAGCTGATGTGACCTATATGAACTGGCCTTCAGTCTTTTATCATAACTGGTGCTGTATTGCCATGGATTGTGTCTTTGTTAATATAATAATCTTACGAAAGATCTTTATTGTAGTCAACTCTCAGTGTTATCATTCAGTATTCATAAGGTAGATAGAATATAGATATTTGTGAGAGAAGAGGGACTGTTTTTTAATATTGCTTTGGATATAAGCGACTACTGAGGTGGGGGCATCTTATGCTTTATTTGAGCATGGATCCTCACTGAGAGTAAGAGTGGTCCAGCTGTCTGTAAGGAAACAGACCCCCCCGGATCTACTTTCATCCCACCTCACCCATATGGTGCCTGCCTGGGTCACGACACCGAGGTCAGTGACAGAGTAACAGATCCTTCCTGAGATGACTCTGGCCAGGCCACTCTCCAGATTGACAACACCGATCTGGCTCAAGGAGGTACAGCTACAAAGGGAGATTAGGTTTGGGGGGGCACAGATTGTGGGGGGCGGGGGGGTGAACTCCCTGCTTTCTGGGTACAGCGAGAGAACTTTGCCAGAAGCGTCACTGAATAATATTGGTAGCACTGCTTTGCTTTAAATTCATAGTTCTCATGAAACATCGCAGATTAATTTCTCATAGATTCATAGACACCTATGTTAAATATATAATCAGAAACATATAACAGATTGCTTGTGCAAAAATAAGACGCAGCCTTCAAATAACGCTTCTATAAGCTAGCTAAAATACTTACATAACAGCTAAATACAAATACAGTATATACTGTATATATCATCAAAATGTGCCCTGTCAGCTTAGCTAGAGTGACTGTCTGTTGGTAAATAAACTTCAGCCGCTGCTACTATTTTTTTCTCTGATGTTTACCGATCCTTTTAACGATTCAGATGTTTCCATTGTTTCCACAGGGCAAAGGTCCCTTTGAAAAAATCAATTTTATTTTGATTTGATTATAGTTCAGATTTACCACACAGTACCACTTGTTCACATTTATAAAAGACACAGATATAAAAAATGACAAATTTTACTCCTAAGTATGAATTTGGATCGATATTTTTTATCCTGTTGGTTGCATGGGGCAGTCTCCATTTCAATGTTATTCCTTATCCGATAATGGCTCCGTTTTCAAAAGCTGCATTCAGAAAGGTATGTATGTTTCACAGAGACAGAAATAAACAGTCAGTTTTCCTGAACTTTTTTCAACCTGCTGTTATTTATACGTTTAAGTTAAAGCGTACACAGAGCATATAATACCAGTGTATCATGGAAATCAACAATTCAGACCTGATATAGGACTATCAGGTCAGACTGATATTTTTATTCACACGTTACATTAGTGGACAGCATTTCAGGATCTAATGATTGTGAAATTGTTTAACTAATATTGGTCACCCCGTTGGCGGACAAGACACTCTGGTGTGATTGTCTGTGTAGATCCTTCCAGAAGGTGAGTCTCAGATCTAATTAGTCGCCTTCGAATCGTCGTCGTGCGAATAGTTCACATTCAGCTCCTCTCTGCCCTTCAGCTGGGAAGTCATCCTTGCCCATTGCCACGTTTACCCATCTATCTGTGTCAGAAAACCTGTCTATTGAAACCTCTGCTGTGTTTTCGCTCTCATTTTGGATGACTTTCTTGGCTGCAGCAATGCCACTAATTGTTTGTGATTCCAGCGTTACCCCTAATAAGGCACCATTTAAGTGCCTGAAGTGTTTTCTCTCACTCCAAATTGCATTTTAAACCAGTTCCTCACTCAAACTATGTACAGGCCTGGATGTATTGTATAAAAAAGTTAATAATGAAAAAGCCAGTGTGAAATGCTTATTAATCACAAGCAGAATGTTAAGCCCACTGTACTGTACCGTAATTCATACTGAGAGAAGAAAACTCATATAAACACATCAGCTTTTCAATGGCTTTTATTTCCAACGCTGGCGGTCAACTTCAACTCTTTTTATTAATTACTTGTCTCTTAGGGAAAGTCACAGGTTTGGAATTATGGGCGCACGGCAACACAAATCTCCCCCGGCAACGGGTTCTGGGATTCAGGCCATGTCTTTGAAGCTGACACTGGACAGAGATTCTCTCCGGCAAAGTGCTTCAACCTGTTGCCTTTCAGTAACAGCATCCCTTACGTCTTTATTTTGATGTGGCCTATTTGCACATGATGAATAGTTGCTGGAAATTGGTGGGGAAATCGACAAGATGATTAGTGTGAATAAATTACATGTGTAACAATGAACATATTACAACTTTAATTTCTCAATAGCACTGTTAGCAGTCTAACTACGGTCTAGTTATAGTTTACGGTCAGTGTATGATCCAAGCTGCCTTTATCATATGAACTTACTGTCAGTAATTCTGCAGTTTACGTAATACTGTCTTCAAAACACCATAGCCAGAAACATATTTCTATTGTATCATGTTAAAAATTCTTCTGAATGTGATGGTCCTCTTTCCTAATATGTCAAGCTTGGACAAAACTGATACAGGTATATGCATTCAAACAATGCCAGGTGATACAGTGGAAACATAAAGCATTTAAAAACATCTGAACATTGCATTTTAAGTTCAGTTTGGTCATTCATTCATCCATCGATCTTCCAGCTACTTATCCAGTTCAGGGTTCAAGTCAAGGCAAGTTTATTTATAAAGCACATTTAGACATTAATGTTAATCCAAAGTACTGTACAACAAAGAGATTCAAAGCTAACAAGACATACTAAAATATAAAAAGACTCAAATGCTATTTAACAAAAATAAAAGTTTTAGGGCATGATTTAAAAGTGATGATGCATAATAGGGCAAATTTAAATAAAACATTTAGATAGCGATGAAGACAGATCAACGATGATAGTTTCAGTAGTTTTAATATCTATTAACACAAAAACTAAAAACATCAAGCAGACCCAAAAGGTAAGGAGTAAATAAGAGTTTTAAGCGATAATTTGAAAGTGGTAATGCAGGGAGACGGGGGAACCTGGAGTGGCAGGCTGTTCCACAGTCTGGGGCCGGCAACAGGAAAATGCATGATCACCTGGAGGATTGACAGAAAGATTTGATTAGAGGATCTAAGTGACTGAAGAGTGGAATGAGAGTAGAGGTGACTGGAAAGGTATGAAGGTGCCAGACTATATAGGGCTTCAAAAACAAATAAAACATTAAAATCAACTCGAAATTTAACAAGAAGTCAATGCAGAGATGTGTTGCCACAGGTCAACTGAAAGCTGAAAGTTGTTGAAAAAACAAAATATTTCTCCCTATGTTTGTCATAATAACACTTTTCTTTAAACACCTCCGGCAGAAAAGCATCTTCCTTTTGCCGGGTCAGGAAAATTTAGCCAGAGATGACCTCAGGGAGGATGTCTGGGATTTTTGCAAACACACTCGCACAGTTGTATGCTGTATTGTGTCTGCCTGTCTGTAGCTGAGCACAATAAGTTAGCAAAAGCCTTCAATTTGTGTGGTGCATCTTTGCTGCCCCCTAATGGTGGCACAGCAGAGTGACTTGATTGGTAGTGCTGCTGTCTCTTGCCTCTTTCTGAGTTCGGATCCAAGCCGTCTGTGTGTGCCTCCATGTTCTCCCCACATCTGCGCGGTTTTCCTCCAGCTTCTCCAGTTTCCTCCCGCAGTCCAAAAACATGTGGTTTGCTGAATTGGTGCCTTTAAATCGCCCATAGTGTATACTCTCTGCCTTATCCCCTGTGTTTTCAGGGATAGACTCAAACCTCACTGTGACCTTGGACTGGAGTCATGATAGATAGATAGTCTGATCCATCTGCCGCAGGCAGGTGTCACATGGGCGGCCCCTTGGCCTGATCCAGCCGCTCCAGTCCTCAGCAATGAGGATCCAGCGAGCGGGATCACCCTCATGGAAACGCGCCCCAAGGCTGTAGTGCTGTAACTGACGCTCCCTCATAATGCAGGTGATTGACACAAAGTCATACCAGCGGTATCCAAGGATTCTCCAAAGCGACACAGTACCGAAGCAGTCCAATCTTCGTCCCAGATCACTGTATAGTGTCCATGTCTCACAGCCATACAGCAAAACAGGGAGCAACAGGAGTCTAAAGACTTGGACTTTCGTCATCTTGCAAAGATATCGGGAGCGCCACACACCCCTTTCAAGCGACCTCATGACCCCCCAGTGCTCACCCAATCCGTCTGCTGACTTCATAGGAAGAGTCACCAGAGACATGAATGTCGCTTCTGGGGTAAGTGAACCTCTCGACAAGGCCGACATTCACTCTCCAGACGGACACACTGCTGATGGCTGTGCCCAAGAGGTCATTAAAGGCCTGGATCTTGGTTTTTATCCAGGACACTCGCAAGCCCAGACACTCGGACTCCTCGCTCAGTCTCTGGAGAGTCCTGATCAGAGCCTCCATTGATTCCGCGAAGATCACAGCATCATCAGCAAAGTCAAGATCAGTGAATCTTTCCTCACCAACAGATGCCCCACAACCGCTGGACCCTACAACCCCACCCAACACCCAGGTTCAGCCTCCACTCTGCCCAGTTAGACGCTCAAACACCAATCCTGGCTTGTTACTGGCTTGTTTTTGTCTCCCAGTCAGGTCAGTTGTCTGCTAGACTGCAGCAACTCTCAGCTGGACCTTTTAATCTCAAGACCAGTTGATCAGCTGCTGTCCAGGAGGGCCCTGATTAGCAGGGCGATAGCTGAAGCGTGTCCCAGCAAATCTGTCCAGTCGTGGCATGAATGAAATATTACAGCTGTGCTTTGACATTGCCAATTACTAAGAGATTGCCCCACGTAACGTCCTTCTGTAATGTTATCTACATAATGAATCACATCACTAATGATGTGCCCTACCTCATCACATCATCACAACCTGCGCTTTTCACAGCAAAAAAAAAATATATATTTTAAAAAAAGTGTCTTTCTGTCAGCTTGTCATAATTCAAGCTTCAGTGCATATGGGAGAGAATGAAGAATTAATTGCACACAGGGCAGGAGTTACTCTCTGCTATGACTAATTCATGCAAACATATCAGGGAAACAACCTTTGCCAATTCAATTTACGAGTTTAAAGCTTTTTAGTTGTGCCTTGTCCACACACGTCTCCTGCAATGCCAGATGCTAGCCTATGGGATTATGTAGATGCCCCCCCCCTCCCAAGCCAGAGCTATTGATTGATTAATTACTCTGCTGATGGACTAACAAATACTGACCTTTCAAAGTCCAGCAGCACATATCCCAAAGACCGTAATCTACATCGATCTTTTAATGGAACATCAAACCTGCACTTATCAAACATCATTGTGTTCTACAACAACTTAGTTAAACTGGGATCTGATGCCCTGACCTTCCAAAGACATAAACCACCAGCACGTAGTGGGAATTTGGGCTCTTATTCTATCACAGACCTGTGATTGTTCACTAATATCCCGTCTGTTTGAAGCTGTATTCTCACTTAACATTTATCATGCCAATTGCCCAAAATGAGTTTATCCTTAAAAATGCATTTTGCCATATTTGACAAACATGAGTTCATCAGCATCGTTGTTCCACGGTGGTTCAATGGTCATTCCCTGTAAGCAGCATCTACGTGCATTTTTATTTGGCAAATGCCTTGGTCCAAAGCAATGTACAGCGAGGCAAACGGCACATGACACACGGCTGTCGAGGAGTCGACTAGGCATGAGTGCGGCTAGGCTGAGCTTACAAGGAATGCCCAGGTAGAAGTGTAAGCAGAATACAGAGCTACAAGACAACATCCAGCCAAAGCAAGAACCTAATAAAACTACTATTCAGAGCAGCAGAAAGTGCAACATTAAGAGAATTCCGGGAACCTGGAGTGGCGTCAGGCTAGTGAAGGTATTCCTGAAACAGATAGGTCTTGAGACACCAAAATCAATCCAGGAGTCAGCCTGGTCTCATGAGAAAATTCTAGGTAAGGGTTTATGAGGATGTAACTTTACAACCCCCCCCCATCCCCCCCCCCCAACACCCCCACGGGAGGGAGGTAAGGAGAATAGCCCAGAAATGGATCGCCCTGCCGCCCACGCACAACGAAACAGCGTGTAAGCCGTGCCAAGGGCTTCCGGGGGCAGAAGTGGGTCCCTCAGTGGGTGCTGCCCACGTCGGGCCTAATGGGACATGACAGAGAGCATAATGCAGCCAGTAGATCCTGAGCAGGCAGGAGTAATGGGTCATAAATTCAGGCCCTGGAGTAGAAGCTGTCAGAGCAAGGCAGGGCGCAGGGGCCTAATGTTTTTCATCCATTTACCCCCCCCCACCCCCCCAGGCTAAAAAGACATCATTGCGTGGGGTGCTGCCCTATGACCCCTCCCCCCCCACCACCACACTCTCTCTACCACCCCACAGTAAAATCCAGCCATCCGTGCGGAACGGATGCCGGCCTCTTTAATTAATCATGGCATGATGGCGGCGACCCGCACCTTTGCATTTCATCCGCTGGCTGCGGCCCGGGCTTCACATCGATACTTTCCGAAACGCTAAAGAGGACCAAAGGCAGGCAGAGCCGACCCGATAATTAGCTGGAGGGAAGGCCCCCCCCCGCGGATGTCACACCGGGCCTCGCTCCGCAGCCCCATAAAGCCCATTGTTCCGGCCTCCTCGCCCCTCCGCCTCGTTCAGCTCCGCCTCACCTCCAGCGCCCAGAAAATCAGTGCAGTTCAGTTGCTTAGTAGACACATAAAAAGCCCAGAAAATAAAATCTGCTCAATGAAATGGCCCTAGCCTCCTTCCATTAGTGAAATGGAGTTTCCCCATTTTTAATCTGCTCTATCAAACAGAGCACAGTGTAGTTTTGCTATATGTACAGCAAAGAATAGCCAAGAATGAATTATTATTTTACCTACATTTCAAGAAAACAAATCTGTCATGGCAAATGAAAGGAAAGATAAATGCAGCAGTTTTGAAATTATGACATAAAATGCAAGCTGCACATAGCAGTGCTGGAAGTAGCCCTGGCACTGTGACTGGGTTCGACACACGATAGATCTTTCAAGATTTTTTGGTATTAAACCATAAAAAATAAAACTGCTAATTATATATTATTATGATATTATATACACTCACCTAAAGGATTATTAGGAACACCTGTTCAATTTCTCATTAATGCAATTATCTAATCAACCAATCACATGGCAGTTGCTTCAATGCATTTAGGGGTGTGGTCCTGGTCAAGACAATCTCCTGAACTCCAAACTGAATGTCAGAATGGGAAAGAAAGGTGATTTAAGCAATTTTGAGCGTGGCATGGTTGTTGGTGCCAGACGGGCCGGTCTGAGTATTTCACAATCTGCTCAGTTACTGGGATTTTCACGCACAACCATTTCTAGGGTTTACAAAGAATGGTGTTCAAAGGGAAAAACATCCAGTATGCGGCAGTCCTGTGGGCGAAAATGCCTTGTTGATGCTAGAGGTCAGAGGAGAATGGGCCGACTGATTCAAGCTGATAGAAGAAGAAGTTACAACCGAGGTATGCAGCAAAGCATTTGTGAAGCCACAACACGCACAACCTTGAGGCGGATGGGCTACAACAGCAGAAGACCCCACCGGGTACCACTCATCTCCACTACAAATAGGAAAAAGAGGCTACAACTTGCACGAGCTCACCAAAATTGGACAGTTGAAGACTGGAAAAATGTTGCCTGGTCTGATGAGTCTCGATTTCTGTTGAGACATTCAAATGGTAGAGTCAGAATTTGGCGTAAACAGAATGAGAACATGGATCCATCATGCCTGGTTACCACTGTGCAGGCTGGTGGTGGTGGTGTAATGGTGTGGGGGATGTTTTCTTGGCACACTTTAGGCCCCTTAGTGCCAATTGGGCATCGTTTAAATGCCACGGCCTACCTGAGCATTGTTTCTGACCATGTCCATCCCTTTATGACCACCATGTACCCATCCTCTGATGGCTATTTCCAGCAGGATAATGCACCATGTCACAAAGCTCGAATCATTTCAAATTGGTTTCTTGAACATGACAAAGTTCACTGTACTACAATGGCCCCCACAGTCACCAGATCTCAACTCAATAGAGCATCTTTGGGATGTGGTGGAATGGGAGCTTCGTGCCCTGGATGTGCATCCCACAAATCTCCATCAACTGCAAGATGCTATCCTATCAATATGGGCCAACATTTCTAAAGAATGCTTTCAGCACCTTGTTGAATCAATGCCACGTAGAATTAAGGCAGTTCTGAAGGCGAAAGGGGGTCAAACACCGTATTAGTATGGTGTTCCTAATAATCCTTTAGGTGAGTGTACGAGCATGTATTGTTGCAAGTGAACAGAAATTATCTAAAGTAGATATCATTTCAGTCTTTTCTGGATTTTTGGCATCAAAACTACTTCTGTATCAGGTGTCTGAAAATGACAGGATGACATACACCAGCAGGACCCAATAGAGGAGCTTTACTATCAAATTCACCTGAGATGCCTGGAAAATAATTAAACTGTGACATGCATTTGGCAATAAAGGGCCGTGTCTCGCCACCAGAGCTGTGACGTCCACGTCCCATTCAATAGCACATCCATTGTGCAATTACATTCAAGTTTACCAGAAGACACATGTTGGAAGAAATGGCTGATGCTTTCCCAGAATTCCATTCATCTTGTCAGCCTGTGATTGGTCAGATATCTAAATATTTGACAGTAGGACATAAAGTATCTTCTTCATGCCAGCATGCATGCAAGTTAGTTTTGCATTCACTTTCGAAGAAATACTTGTTTTGCACCTTACCATTGCGTCCTTTTTCTGCTCAGGGTGTTTTATTAAGACTCAGTAAAGGCTACCTTACACCCAGTATGACCACAGGCCACCAAGGCAAAAGGAAGATTTAGTTATAAAACACTGATTATTGACAATGCAGTATGGAATTTTCTAAGAATATATCATATGGTGGAATTCCTGATTAGGATCTAAAACTGGCACACAATAACACTGAGTATTTCAAAGCTTTGACTAAGTAATGCTATGAATACTTTATTTTAATTTAAATAACGCACACCACAAATACTTCGGAAGAAGCAGCATCCATCAGTTAACGTCCTAAAAATTTCTTGCTGGTTTTGTAGACAGGGAGGATTTCATACAGACACCAGCCAAAGGTTTTACATCTGTGAGACGCTGCTGTCATCGTCACGGCGCTCGGCAAAAGCCGCGGCCGTTTTCCGTGTGTGCCGACGGGACGGAGCGCACGCTGTCGCCTGAGATGCTGAGGTTAATCCGCCACTGAGCCGCTTCGGGCCCCGGCGGCAGACGGCTGATTGATTTTGGCTCCCACAGTCCAGGGAAAGGGGACCCCAGAGAATACCCTTTGGGATCGGCTTGCACTCTGATCGATGCCGCAGGTGCCGATGCCCAGACCACGGGACCCTCTGGTGCACCCCTGTCGCCAAAGGTTTCTGCAGTATCCCTGCTACACTGAGAAAGGAGGGGGCTGAAATCAGGATGTATCCATATGCTTATCTACTTCCTCCAGACACATCTGCAGCCAACCTTCTGTGGGGATCTGTTAGCGTCTACACTCTCCTCATCTGCGCGCCGTGAAGATTCAGCTACAAATAAAACGATTATGTCACTAAAGCAACTTGAGCGTTTAACATACGCTTTTAATAAAGTTTCTTCCTTCCAGGACAGTCAGGAAACTTCTGAGATCGATCTTGGACTAAAACCAGTAGACTTGGTGATTCAGCAGAACAGAGAGCGCAAAGTATATTTTTAAAAGGCCTTTTAAAGACTAAATGATTAAAACTATGAAAGTTTTTAAAAGCATACATTTTGTAGCGTTTCGACATCAGACTCTCAATGGCGACTATGAATGAAAATCAGGGCAAGTATGACCACAGTCACTAGTGTACATGTAGGTTATAAACCTCTAAAAATGGACTACATATACAATAAATAAGGTCCGTGTAATAAGTCTACATTGAGCAAATAAATCAGCTCTGGTGCATCAGTTTACTGAACCTAATCTGAAAACTCGAAAAAATGAATTGCTGTGCAAACAATACTATCACAATTTTATTAAGTAAAAATCAACGCAATTCAGTTTTCTGTGTCAATATTATGATTAAATGACAAAAGATTAGGAGCATTGGGTTATTTAGTCCAGCTTGTCAATATACATTTTCAAATCAATCAATTACTTTGTTTTCAGTTTCACTGTACTAATCATTCCTTTCCAAAAAAGAACAGTACTAGTCCTGAAGTCCGAGCTTAACTTACTATTTGCTTTCTGAGTCATTTCTACAGTATGTAGACAGTGGCGCTCATGTGGGAGACAGGCACAAATAAATACTGCCATCTTCTGGAAAGGACTATTAACTGCATGCTCCATTTCATTCATCCATAAAACAACCCATCTTCCATAACCCAGGTACATTTCAGCTACATTTCAATAACTATAAATACTCTTCTACTGTCTTGTATAGGAGTGTTTTTCAGTTGTTGGGAGATCAGTAGGTCACAGAGAGTATGGTTTAAACTTTCATTTCTGGTTGTGGTTTACTGACCAAGGAATCTTGTGGGTTAAACCAGTCGAGAAACTCTGCTGTATAGTGTTTCAGCTCATAGCATTATTTAGCTAGTATAACAGATAGATCAGGACAGGCTTTCTAAATATATGGTTTGTGGATTAATGGTTGTGGTGAAGCTCTGTAAGCATCAGAGACACCTACCCTTATGGATATCTCTGTGAGGAGTGGAGGACGAGAAGACAAAGGGACAGAGAAGGAAGGACAGCGGGTAGCGGGAGGACAGTCAGGTCTGTGAAAGCCCAGATGTGTCACACTACTTTAGGAACAGCAGGGCCCACAGAATCACATGACCACATCACGTGATTCTGAAAGGGGAGTCACAGGGAATGAAATTCAGCCCGTTACATTGCAGTGGCATGGCGAACAGATTATCCATGATGCGGGTCTCAAAAAAGGGGTCAATTTGAACTAAACTGAATTCCACAGGAAACCAGACAACAAAGGAACCGTGAGCGGTCAAAACGAGCAGGTAGACAACCAAACACTAACTATACACCAATAGTGAATAGACAGGAAACAAGGCGACAACACACATAGAGAACTGTAGCTGAGGAAACAGCACAGACACACTCAATGACCAACTAAAGACCAGAACATAGGCAGGCACTTAAATATGTACATGACGAAGCGCAACGAGACACAGGTGTGGGCAGTTAAACACTAAGAACTAGGAACACTGAACAGGTGAGGGCAATCAACAGACATCAAAACACCAGGGAATACTAGAAACAAGGATACAGAGAACATCACTGCAAACAGGGATTAACAGAACAAAACAGGAAGCATACAGAAATACACCACTGCATAGCACAGAAATAAACCAATACCCATAAATGTTAAAATTACATGATGGAAGGGAAGCTCAGATGATGCAGCCGCCCACTCAGCCCATTAAGCCACCTATTAAGCCTGTTTTGGCCAGGGAAACAGGAGAACAAACAAGGAGCTAAGAACAATGACATGGCCACCGACACCTGCTGGCCAAAGTGGGAACTGACATACAGAAAGGGGCAGGACAGGGATCAATCCTGAGACATCTGCCTTTCCCTCATAGCAGAGGCTATGAGGTGGTCCTCACCCTACCAGCTCCCAGCCATCCATGCAGGACCAAAGAGTCCTCGCATCGTGATTCTGCCCCTAAGTTAGGATGCCATTATTTACAGAGGCTGGTTTGTGTCTAGAGGGACTGTGATGCACTGCCACAACACTATGAGTATAGAGCAAGATGTACACTCAACACTGTCGGTCAGATACAAGCTGACCAAGGAATTGGGAGATTAATGCAAATCAATTTAATATTAGGACAATTACAAAGTTTCCCCCTCACAGATGAGGCTGTTTGTGTATCACTGCCTCTGTTACTTAAAGAACCCTGTTCCTTCATGGCCCCATATAAGATTATATTTAACCTTAGTGATTGAAAGCCGCTGTATATTACGTTCCAGGAAAAGCTTATAAATTAAGGAAGCAGCCTAAGCCTGAATGTTTCATGCTGTTATTTTCAGGCGTCTGCTGTGCGTGCCTGAGCCTGGAATCTTATAAATAAATTAAGGCAGGAGGCGGAAATAGAGGAGCAACTCAGTGTTTGAGGAGACCGTCTCTCTCGATGGGGGTGAAAGCGCGTCTCCCGTAACTCACATGGCAGCTGGGTAGAGTAAGTCTGAAGAAGAAAAAAAAACAAACTCAAACTGATGGACGAACAGCGCAACCATAGACCCAGAAACAGGTGGGTCAATTACTGATGGAAGAAACGTTAAATAGGCAGGACTTATCCCACTGGTTTAACCAGACTGTTACCCAGTAAACTAACCAATATGTAGCAATGCAGGTCAATCCTAGCCATCTGTCTTCAGTCATACAACACATAATATCCCAAAGCGTTTCAACATGATGGGTGAAGAATATTAAAACAGTAATTATACGTAATTATGGTAAATTAACGTTAGGCATAAATAAGAACCGGCAATGCTTGGCTCCGCCCCTGACCTCTGGGACGTGTAATTGCCGAATGTAATTACTGTCTTTCGGAAGACAGGAACTCTATCATTTAAACACAATCATAAATATATAAATAAAATAAACTGCAAGGGAGAGACATGTTTTGCCGTAGTGTTCAATACAAAATTGATTTTGTTTGTTTGAAGTAGGCTTACTTGCTAATTAGCTTGACAAATGTTATCACTGCCAAAGTCATACACTTATCAGTTACCAATTCCATGCAAATACAAATTTAACTGGCGAGAAATGAGCAAGATAATGCAGAACCGCATTTATTATTTATGCGGAACTCGTCTTTTTCCGTTATTAGATGCTTGAAACGCGAAATTCCCCGAGCATTTTTCAAGCGGCGCTGCTTCGTTGCGTCCTTTCCTTTTAAATAAATGGCTCCTGAAAGAGTTGTTGGCTGCCGGCAGCCATGGCACTTAATGCTAATTAAAATGACTTTGCACCAAGCGACTGGACTCCCTACTCCCAGCCAACGGAGTCATTTTTTGCTGTCTTCTAAATTAATTTCCCTAAATTACTTAACCTACATCTACCCATTGTATTCTGTTACCACCTACCAGCGACCTTGCTTCCACGAACTTAGTAATATCATAGACATTAAAAGCTTTGACCGCGAACGTCAGACCTTGCGCATTCTGTCAGGGAGATGGAGAAAAATTCTTGTCTCATAATCAGGTACATTTTAATTAGTTTTTCAGTCAGTAGTTTGCACTGAACTATATTAAAGTCCTCTTATAAAATCTGAATCTATTATTCATAAATTCAGATGGACAGTATGGTTGTTTACCCAAACAATCGATTTAAAGGAGATGCCAGAAAGTAGCGTTTGTTTCACTGAAAACCTACAAGGCTAAAACCAACAAAAATACAATGAAATCATACTCAACCATTCGACTCACGATTTTAGGCCCCGTTTCCCATTGGTCACCAGCTTATTGCCCCCACCCCTCAATGTCCATCCATCCATACATTTTCTGTAAGCGCTTATCCAATTCAGGGTAACGGGGGTCCAGGGCCTATCCCGCAGGCAAAGGCGCAGGGAACAACCCAGGAGAGGGCGCCACATGTCTGAATAATGATTTTATTTTTAAATTGTGGGGACTTTTATTTTGAAAACATTTTCGTACTTTGCTCAGGGAAACTGAATCCTCAGACTTCTGTCATTAAATACCATGAAAAAAACTCCAGCAGTGACTTCAAACTCCAACTGCAAGATGTATAGTCCCATATTAAAATCTAAAGCTTGTTTTCTTGCTTTGTTTCTTATTGTGTTATGTTTATGTGACTGACATTGGCATGTGACACGGCTTGGGCAGACATTTTAGGTGCCCATGGATACAACCCAGAGCGAATTATTAAACACACATCTTTTCACCCAGTTTCATTAGGTTTTAATTTATTTTTTTAATTAAAGTTACATTTAATTTAATTACAGTTACCACTAATCGCCTGTTTTTTTTTATCCAAAATGATTTAACACTACATATTTAAACAGATATTTCACTGGAGCAATTCAGGATAAGGATTGGGGTCCTTCATTTCAACGAGCAACCTTCAGCTTATGGTTATGTCCTTAATTACTACATTACCTGCTGTTCACAAAACAACACAATTTCACTTTTTACTCTCATCCAGTCACACAGGTGTGTGTGTATTGTCTATGTGTCTTGTAAGAGCAGGTTGGGTGATTTAGGATAGCCTGTACACTGAGGTCAGAGCGCCACAAGCTCTGCATCTGGAAAGACAAGTGTTGTAGTCAATTCCTATTATTCATTTTGAACCCCCACTCATTCTCGAATGTTGCACAATGTCTGTGTCCATTACACCTCGGCAGCCAATCAACAGTCTGACCATCAGCTATGTCTCTGCCCACCACATGTCATCGCTATAGCAACAATGTCAGGATTCTGGACAAATCAACACAGAGGCTCTCTTTGGCTGCCATAGAAATAGAAGAACAAACAAGCAGAGATTTATAATTCTCAGGAGTCCATTCTCAAGCACATTGGCTGAGTGAATCGGTGGCAAATGAAGTAGATATTATTGTCATTGCAATGTCCTGACAACATTTGTTTTCACATAAGGTAACTGCATTATGGTGTCAGGACATTGTGTTTTTATACATTAGAATATTGATAGGATTTAAAGTGATTTATGTGTGTTCTTCCATTATATTGTGTAATAATTTCTATCTTCTCAGACTTTAAACACGGCTAACTACAGATATTCTCATTCATTTTTTCCTTCTTATTGTTGTCAGCATGGTTTCTGTTTTTTGTTAAAATACAAGTCATTTGAGTCTTGGAGTTGAGAAGTGCTTCACAACTACTGATGGAACTTCTGGGTGGGCGACCAGCAAGGTTCTCCTTCTCCAGGAAAAGCCAATCTTCTCTACCATACTGCAAGTGAGTCTAAATGCTGTGGGTGAGCAGCATTAATAGAGACACTTGTGTTTCTGATATAAGATATATATTCACCTGTAATGGATAATCAGTATGAAAAATGTGTGTGTATAGATGGATATATTTATTTACGACACGCTTATACAAAGTGGCATACATTGTCTGAGAAAACTTTGCTAGACAGGAGCAATCAAGGTTTTTGGTAATACAAGCCTGAAAATCACTCTGCCAATCCAGGGATTTGAACTGACAATTTTCGGGCATAGGGTCCTGACCCAATGAGCTACATATAGTTAAAAATGCTCTGCAGATATGAAGCAACAGTACTGCCCACTATGGATAAATTAACAAACTGGTTCCACTGGGGCTTGAACCCAGGACCTTCTGCGTGTAAAGCAGATGTGATAACCACTACACTATGAAACCACAATGTCATGGAAGGATGCAGATCTTTAATCGAAGTCACACACCTCTTACTCTAAAGTAAAAAGTATATTGGGTTAGGTCCATTTTTTTCTTCCTATTACTGGTTCTAATTTCATATTATTTTGCAAAGGCTGTCAGTCCAGATGCTATGGCTGGGTTGTTTATTCCATGAAGTTTCATTGATCTACACATCCATTTTTACTTAAATATGCTGATGATATATGCACTTCATGTGTCATTAGTAAAGCCATTCAGTCCCTGCAGTTTGAAATAAGTAAGTTGAGGAAACAGCTGGAAGGCACTGAATGGACGTCTAACCAATCCAATTCAAATGGAGAGCCCCCTTTGGGTCAGGAGGACCTCCTACACCCTTATAAATGCCACACTTCTTTTTCCAGGTAATGAGGTTGGTGAGTATATACATATATCATGGTAAAATAAATGACCGTGCCACGTTTCTTCAGCTCCTCCACCCCAGACCCCCAGTGAAGCTTTTTTTCAGTTTTTCTGTCTGTGTGGAGCTTTTGGGCTTCCCACATGTAATCGAGCGTGCCATGGTGTTGTTCTGCTTTCAGGACTGTACACCATCAAGCAGATGAAAAGTCAGAGGAAGAGGAAGTGAAAGCAGCAGAACGAGAAGCACAGGAAGTAATACAGGCAGCGAAAGACGAGCAGATCAGACCAGCTTCTACAAAGCAGGCAGCTTCCTTCAGGCGATCAAGGCCCAAACACGGTGCCCGTAAGCTTGGGATTGTCACACTGCTGATTACCAAGGTGTCACATGTCCAAACATAATCATACACACATCTGTATCACATTGTCACATAAAATCATGCAAACTTCCTGTGTTTATGTCAACAGCCACCAGGTTTATGAATTCCCAGTGTATGCCCACACAGCACAAGCACAGTCACATCCCAGTATCCTTTGCTGCAGGGGTGGGTATGCTGGGAGGCCCCACTCTGAGAGGACCTTACACGGGTAAGCCACCAGCAAAGTGCACACAGGGACTAAATACAGGCAACTGGGAATGTGCTACTTCACAATGACATCAGAGCGAGATTTCATTAGTAAGTAAACAGCTCCTCGTGAGAGAAGGGGCCCCAGCATTTTCTGTTGCTCTTATTGCCGCAGGGACACCGTACAGAATTTCCTGTGACACGGACAGACAGGAGAGGCCGAGCTTCCTAAGTCCGAGGTTCATCCCAAGCGCTGGAGCAAACTATACTGGTAAGACTGAATAGCGTGAGAGAATCAAATGCCAGCTAGATGCTACAACAAATGATGGGAATTACATGAGTAGAGGGGGTAGAGATTGGCACGGTCCCGCGGTGTGCATGCATGGCGGGTAACTGAAGCAGCATGAAGAACAGATATGGAGTCACCCTGCTCTGGCTAAAGAGCCTGCAGGTTAGAGTAAGAGCATCATCCAGGGATTCTGTGATATCATCCTACCTCTCTGTCACTTCTGTGATATCATCCTAGCTCTCTGTCACTTCTGTGATATTATCCTAGCTCTCTGTCACTTCTGTGATATTATCCTAGCGCTCTGTCAGTTATGTGGTATTATCCTAGCTCTCTGTCATTTCTGTGATATTATCCTAGCTCTCTGTCATTTCTGTGATATTATCCTAGCTCTCTGTCATTTCTGTGATATTATCCTAGCTCTCTGTCATTTCTGTGATATTATCCTAGATCTCTGTCATTTCTATGATATTATCCTAGCTCTCTGTCATTTCTGTGATATTATCCTAGCTCTCTGTCATTTCTGTGATATTATCCTAGCTCTCTGTCATTTCTGTGATATTATCCTAGATCTCTGTCATTTCTGTGATATTATCCTAGATCTCTGTCATTTCTGTGATATTATCCTAGCTCTCTGTCACTTATGACCAACAGGTGTCCCAGTGGACCAAAACCTAAACTGTTGGCCTCTGGGTTACCATCTGGGAGACCCCCCTCCCACTAAGAAACAGCTCTACTGGTATCTGTGCCGGGGGTGTCCCTGTGGTGCAGTGTGGCCTCCTGAAGAGCTGTGAGTACCCCCCCATTGACAGCCTGTTCACCCTCCCATGTCCCTGGCCAGTTATTTGAGAAATCTCTTTATTGTATAATACATTTCAGATTGTTGTATTCTATATTGCATTATATCCAATTTTATAGTATAGTACATCTATAATATTCAGTGTGTCTGCAAATCTTCTAACCTAGATTTTCAATTATTGTTTTCTGCAGGTATTACTTAATGCCCACCTCTGACCCATTTTATCGCCTCTAGCAGCTATTGGCTGGAGGTGAAGCATCTTGGGTCAGAGGTCAAAGAATGAGGCATTCAGCTCACTACTGCCACACAGTGGTCATTCAGGCTCTCTGTAGCTCCCTGACCCTTGCTTGGGGGACATTGACTTATTCAAGAATAACTATAATGGTACAGTTTCATATCAAAGGAATCATTTAAGAAAAATGCAGGTCTCAGAAATTTATGTTCATACTTTAAATTTGTGGTCAAATAAAATGAAAGATTAATGAAATACATTTACAGTTTATATAACGACAAAACATAAAACACAGCGATGTATGAGTTTTTCTTAATTCACTGATTCTAATTGCATGTTGTATAATAGTGAATGGATTGCATGTTTTACTGAGATGATACTGTTTTCTAAATTTTATGCATGAGTGATTGCCATATTACGTATGTGTATAAACATCTATCTCATAAAGTCACTTGTCTGTGCAAAACAACTTTGCACATTATACGCAACCTAGAGACCGCGATCCTCCTAACTGCATGTTTTTGAAGTGTGGAGGGAAACTGCAGAAGCCAGGGGAATCCTGAGCAGCACAGGAAGAGAAGAGAGAATGTAAACACACACACAGAGTGGCTCAAACTCGCAACCCTGAGCAACAGTGCCACTCTCCACTGCAATGAATCCCATAATAAACGTGAAAATGAATGAAAGTTATATTTATATAGCACTTTTCAAGACACCCAAAGCACTTTACAGAAGCAATGGGGAGACACTTCAACCACCACCACTGTGTAGCACCCATGTGGATGATGCAACGGCAGCCATTCTGCACCAGTATGCTCACCACACAGTAGCTAAGGTGGTGAAGGGGCAGGAGAGAATTCACCAGTTAGAAATAGGGGATGATTTGGAAGTTAGATTCGATAGGGCCACAGTGGGCAATTTAGCCATGGAATTGGGGTACCACCCCTACTCTTTTGAAAGATGCCCAGATTTTTTATGACCTCAGAGAGTCAGAACCTTGGTTTTACATCTCACCATTTTTACAGCACAGTGTCCCCATCACTGCACTGGGGCATTGGGACCCACACTGACCACAGGATTATCTAACCTGCTGGCCACACTAGCACCTCTTCCTGCAGCAACCCAGCTCTCCTAGTTGGCCTCCCATCCATGTACCTACCAGGCTCAAACCTACTCAGCTGTGGGTGGCAGGGATGCCGGCAATGACAGGATTACGAATCACAGAGAACAACTCCATCTCTATCTTGTAATTAGACCACAAACTGACTGGCTGCATCTACACATGACCACAGTGCAGCTGACCTGACATCACCCACACAGCGAAAGGAGCAGACATCCCTGTAAAGGGTACAAACTCTTTATTAAAGCTCTCTCTTTGATAAACAGCGGAGACACAGATCGCAGGATCACTAAGCAAAACCTACACAAACAAGAAGGTATTTGAAAACTGGGGCTTATCTATTACAAAACAGAGACACTAGAGAACATAACATACCCAATCAGAATATACAGTAAATGAGGGTAAAGGTAACATATATTAACGGCTCTGTTCACAGATTCATTTCACAAGTGGTGTTGTGTCATTGCAGGAAAACTGTTACAGAGTATTTTCCTTGGTTCCCACTGACTACAGCTAAACACATGGTGCTATGATATTTTCTGAGATGGGGATGTTTCTACAGTGGAAATTATTACTGGAACTAGAAGCTGAAACACAAACAAGTACTACTGGCATGTAAATGGAGGTAAATGTGATCACTGAATACCCAAAAATCCCTGTCCAGGGGTGTTTCCCCTGAACATAGTCACTAAGAGCATTAGCAACTTACATAGTTGGAAGCATGCAACTGAACGGTTCCAACTATATAAGTTGCTAATGGGAGTCTTTGGGAAATGTTGCATGTGGTAAATGTATTGCTATTAACACTAAATGGAATTTTCACAGTAAATCTCCCTTTCAAACAAATGCATGGAGAGGAATTCTATCAGTAAAGTAGGTAGCCCTGCTTTTAGTTTAGGCTATCTAGTCTGAAGTCAATATTACTGCAAAATATCATGTGCACTCTTAATCCAGAGGCAGTCAGCTTTCACAAAGCTCTCAGCTGGCCGCTCGTGCTTTTAACACGCTGTGTTAACAAGTCATGTCACTCCAAGAGTATCATTAGAGCAAATATGAGTCCTGCCCTGACACCTAGTATTTATACAGTTAGGCTTCCTATAGCAAAGATAACTGGATATTAATTTAAATGGGTCTGTATAATTATATCCTAAAATTCCTTGAGTATAAACACTTATGTTATGCATTTGTCTCTATTGCAATCTGCCTCTAAAACACAAACAATAGGATCAAAAAATGATAAATTAAAAAGAGTATGAAGGAAAGTTATGAATGGAGAAATGAAGGAATGTGATGAAAGGGGGATGATGGATAGGCATAAAAAAGCACTGAAGGAGAGGAATGAAAAAGTAATCAGGAGGAGACGTGAAAGTGACGAACAAAGGGGATGGTCATGTGAGATGAAAGTGGGTCTGTTTTGGTTTCCTCCTCCTCCTCCTCTGTTCTTGTCGTCTCCTTGAGGCTGTCGAGGCGTTGAGCAGGGGTTAGGGTGTGGGGTCCTAAGGTGTAGAGAGACAGAGAGGTGAAAACAGCAGCTTCTACACTTCCAGCCACAAGACCTTTACAATCCTGCCTTGTTTTTCCAGTAACATTTCAAAAGACTAAACAGACATTTAGCAAATCATCTAAACCCACTTTGTAACACCTGTGAAAACAAGGGAGTTTGGAGGCACTATTCTCTAACAGAGCGACGTCTGAACTGGACAAACATTTGACACCAAACACACCGATCCCGGGAAAATCTACATGCCCAGCTGAAGATAAGCATGCATGACATGGGGCTAAATCTGCATCACTAGTGGCTGAGGAGGACAATTAAACTGCTTCACCTGCCATTGGCCTTTCTGTTATTAAACTCTGTAACTTAATTAAAATAAGGCCAAATGTAACAATGTAACAACATTTAACTGGTAGTGGAAATACATCATTTCAAACCCAGCAATTAAATATTTGCTGATATTCGAGTCATTTGGGTAGCAAAGTCACACAGGATGGATTTTTCACTTCATAATGGATTTGACTTACAGACATATCTGACCAAATTATAATAGCCTATAATACAATAAATAACAAAAAATATTTATACTAATTTATTCACAGTCTCTTAGGATAACACAGCACAAATGGCCACACAAACACACACAGCCCCACAGGTGATGAGAATAAATTACACAGCACAATTTTTTGTTTGACTCATTTCTCAATGTATGAGTGTGTGTCAGTATATATACTGCAAACTGCAGCCTGGTTCTTCCCTCTTTCTCATTAATGAAGGTCTTCTTCTTTGCTTTTTGGGACTTCATTCCAACGTCTAGGAGCCTGACACGAACTGTCCTAGCAGTGCACTTCACATCTGTACTTAATGTTTCCCATTCCTTTTGAAGGTCACTTGATGTCATCCTCCGATTTAAGAGAAACTGTCGGATAAGTTAATGGTCATCTCTGGCATTAGGAAGTGGCTTCTGCCTTTTATCTGGATGCTTTCTGGTTATTCCCAGTACCTCCTGTTTCACATTATTCATGTGTACTGTGGTCTTAGAAATGTTGAGCCTGGAAGCAGCCTGCAGCACAATGTAGGTTTCTGCCAGCAGAACCGGGATTAAACCAGGATTTAGGGAGCACTGAGCTTGTCCATAAGATACGTATCTGCTGAGAAACGGCGACGCAGGCAGGAGACAGCTCCATTAGGGCCGGGCTCCTGTGCCTCTCTGTCAGACAATCATTTTTGCTCAGATTTTTAAAAAACTAAGTTGTCCCACAATGGGTCACAGGAGCTGCAGCAATGTATTGTGTGGAAGACTGGAGAGGAGCTGAACTTTTCGAAAGATTTAGGAAACCCTGCCTGAACAATCACCTTTGACTTCCTGAAATTAGTGTTAATGACAGAATTCTTCAATAGGACATAATGAGCAGCTTCAACACTTCCAGCCACAAGACCTTCAAAAACCTGCCTTGGTTTTCCCAGTAACATTTCAAAAGACTAAACACGCTTTTAGCAAATTGTCTAATAAATTATTGAACATGTAGGGCCCCATATCACCCCGGGTGGCCAAAGGAGAGGGTATTAAATACACCTGTCAGGAACAGGAATAGGGTCAGGAAAACAGGAGACCAGGTGATCTGGGTCAAACAGCACCAATCACAGGTCTTTCTGGTGTCCATAGATCAAATGGGAGACTTGGGTTACAGTCATATGACATGTGGAGTGAGTGCAGGACGAATCGGGGTGGGATCAGCTTGATCGGCTGCCTTTACTTTATTGGTTTGTTCAGGATCCTCTTCGTGGGGCTCACTGGGGTCTACAAAGTCGGGGTGCCGCAGGTCCATGAGGAATCTCTTAGGGGTGAGTGTGTGTGTGGAACCTGCAGGAAAGAGAAGGGCCCACCAGCTCATCTCCACCCTTTGAACCCCGTGGCTTTGGTGAGGGACCAGGCAGCCAAGACCTCCATCCATTATCACTCTCAGTCACCCATGATGAAGATGGAAGATGAAGGCATCATTACACATCTGTATCTGCATTAAATCATCTATGCCAGTGTTTCCCAATCCAGTCCTCGGGGACCTGCAGACAGCCCATGTTTTTGCTCCCTTCTAGCTCTCTGGACAGGGAGCTAAAACATGGACTGTCTGGCAGGGAGCTGGGAGGAAGAAAAAACCCCAAGGACTGGGTTGGGAAAGACCGCTCTATGTAACTCACAAAGCTGTTAACTTTGCACCATTTGATTCCATATGATCACAATTCCTCTATGAGGATTTTCTATTGTCTGAAAACATTGTCACTTAAATTCAATGACACTGCAGCATCTGTAGTTTACATAAGTATCCCTGGTGGCTAACATTTACAATTCGTAACAGCGTTTGCAATCAGGCATTAATTATATTTAAGTTAAATGTGCAAATATACAACACACTTAAAATCACATTTGCAAACAGGATGTAGAATGCAGAATGTAGGTTACCCCACTCTCTGACCTCTCCTTCTTACCTGACTGGATTGGTCTGCATGCCTGTTTAACGTTTGCATTGTACCTGTCAATCTGAGACAATCGTGGATTTCAGTCACGCATGCTCTGCTAATCTAAGTGAACCATGTTACACTATTAAGTTATTAAACTATTCAAGTAATAAAGGACTTCAGACCATCTGTCAAACCTGCACCCTTAACGATTATAGAAAGTTAAGGTCCATTTAATCAATTTACATAAAATGGTTGATTTCCTTTAATTGTCTGTATTGATACTGACAACCCCCCCCCCCCCCCCACAGGAACTGCACATGGCTTGCTTTTATTTTTTTGTTAGTTTTTTGTCATTTTTGTATTTGGCTTGCAACACTGGTGCATGCGTGACTGAAATCCATGGTTTTCTCTGATCCTGTAGTGAAAGTGCCTCCTAGCTGCATTGCCCCCCCCCCCCGCTGCCCCCCCACTCCACATGACGCTTCCTGTACCTGCCCCTCAGCTGCCGACTCACCAATGATGACCCCCCACTTGCCGCTTGCCTGTGTCACCTCGTAGGAACAGCGCATCTCACTGAAGGACACCCCCCCGATGATGAAGACGATGAGGCGGGGGCCCGCTCGCACCTCTGCGGGGGGCTTATTCTTGTGCCACTGTCCATACCGAGCACTGGGGGGGGGACATTTAATCACCTTTCAGTTAATTTATTCTCTTATCTGTCATGCATCCTCATATATGACTTCATATGAAATTAGATACAATCTACAAATTCTGGCTCGGGATATTCGAGCCATTGAAAATACCAGATTAAATAACCTAACTTACACCTGAAATGTAAAGCTAAACTGATCCAATGTTTAGACATGTGCTTACCTATTTGCTGAGGTTTGAGTTCTATGAGGTCTTACAAAACAAAATTTGCCCTCATATGGATATAATGGGGGTCTGGCTGTTAATTTATCACAATTTCTGGTTGGGTGCTACCGCAATACCCTTTTAGTTAGATACGTTGGTTTGTGTTCATAAACATTTGTTCTCACTGCTGGAAACGCACACTGAAGGAACACTAGTGCTAAAACGTCTGTGCTGTGGTGGATCAATAACCAACAACGGCACAAGGCCTCGCTCCGCCCACCTGCCAGTGGTACCTCCATGGGAAGAAGGGCTGCGCGTGGAGATGAAGGGGTACTGCTTGGGGTCCAGCTTGTCCTCGATGGCTTCCTGACGGAATGGCGGCGCACAGTTGAAAGCCGCTTGATTGGTGGTGGAGCTGGGGTCAGTAAGACCGGATACTGTACTTACCTCCATGAGGTCCTTCACCAGGGGGGTCCACCGGGACAACTGGTATGTCTGCTCACTGGCGCGTTCTTTGCGGTCAGGTTTTTTGGGCCGGCGTACGTTGGGCTGCGGAGGCACAAAGGTGTCAGGGGCGGCACCCAGCTGTACCAACGTACAGACACCTTTAAAGGTACGACACCACTGGGCTGCTAAGCCACTCAGGGACACCCTCATTCCAGCACCATGTGCGCTGTGGAGGTGGATGATGACATGGGGGGGGCTCACATCTGAGATGATGGGCACACCCAGGTTAGCCAAGTTGAGGATGATGTCGCTGTCGTCTGGGGGAATCTGCGCGTGCTGTAGGAGCTTGGTCAGGTTCTCTTCCGTGATTCCTGACACACACACAAACACATACACCTTTGTATTCATATCTTTGTGGGGACTCTCCATTCATTTCTATGGGTATAACCCTAATCCCAACAATGTCAATCTTACCCCCTACCCAGCCCTAACCTTAACCATGACTAATCAAACAAGGTGCAAGACTTTCAGCGATTTTTAGTTTTTTGATTGCAGTCAGAGATTTTTGTAAAATTGAGTTGCCTTTGTGGGGACTGAAAAAATGGTTCCCACAAGGACAATATAACAAGTTTCTATCATACTGTAGGAACATGTGGTCCCCACAATGTAATATATCCTCCTGAGACCCCACCCATTGCAGTGGACATTTTGTTTTTGCATATATCTTTTCACTGATGTAAGGAAACATATTTATTCCTGTTGTACACTAAAGAAGACATGCTGTGAAATTAGAAACAAAAATAAATTTGATGTCTTATTTCCTCCAAAGACATAAAAAATCATAATTAACCTAAAACTGAAGGACACATTTTTCCTTGGGTCTCAGGAGGATATACATAACCCACACACACACACACACACACACACACACACATCAGTCACATTCAATGTGACTTCACACATCTGAACATATGAGTATGTGTGTATCAGGGATGGGAACAAGTTGTTCCTTGGCAATTCAAGTCAAAAAATTGCCGGCTGAGTCAAGTGTCAAGGCAGGTACCCTCAAGTCCATGTTGAGTCCAAGTCTTTCCATTTTTGCTGTCACAAGTCATCAAATTTATGACTCAAGTCTAAGTCAAGTCATGTAACTTGAGTCCCTACCTATGCCAGTTTTTTTACCTTTAGTGACTGATACTTGCTGCAGCAAAAACCCGCCACAGTACATGGTAGGATACAATCTTTATAGACAGAGAGAGGTAGAAAAAGAGTGTCCACTCACAGTTGTCCTCACAGTTTTTACATCAGTTTATATGCAGAGAGTGATGCATCTTTCCAACAAGCTCTCTCAGGAGACCTTGCATTCAGCCAATTGAAAATGCAGATTGCAGATGAGTAATGCACACTGATATGATAAAATTAATGTTATGGTATCCAGAGGGGGGACTATAACCTCAAGTCTTCTCGAGTCACAGGGTCCAAGTCAGGTCCAAGTCTCGAGTATTTGCCCTCAAGTCCAAGTCTTTCCATCAATTTTGCTGAATTGAGTCACAAGTCATGAAATTTGTGACTTGAGTCCAAGTCAAATCATTGGCCTGTGACTAGAGTCCCCACTTCTGCTGTGTATATGCATGCATCTCACCGTTTTTGAGGATGATATAAAGCAGAATGATGCGGATCTTGTCGTAAGTGCTGACATTGGCATCCAGCAAGATAGGAACAATGGTCCTCATGGGGTCCTTGATCTTTTCTCCTTCTGCATCAGTGCCCATGGCCAGGTCCTGGGACGGGGGCACATGGTGTATGGAGCACGAAAGGTCAAAGGTCAACGCAGGACACAAAAATTCAAAGCTATCTTGGCTTGATCTTTTTCATTTTTTGGATCGGTGTGTCATGCAGTAAGAAATGGTGACTGTGAGGTTCTGGTGTAATTACCTGTTCCACGCGGCACAGCTTGTCCACAGAGCTCTGGTAGTGCTTCATGCAGTCCTCAGCCAGATGAAGATGGGTAGAGTACTGAAAGAAAGCAAAAACCAAGCTTAAAGCAGTTGAGCTATAACAATCATCCATGTAGGAGGTTTTCACCAAGTGTGGGTCACATCTAGAGTGACCTAGTTAGCACTTAGCAGGGGTGGTAAAAGTATTCAAATTTCATACTTAAGTAAAAGTACAGCGAACACACCAAAATGCTACTAAAGTAACAGTAAAAGTCATCCAGTAAAATACTACTCAAGTAAAAAATATTTTGTTTTAAAAGTACAAAGTCTCCAGGGACTGTACTGCATCCTTTTGGATGAAGTTACTTAATCAGCAGGTGTCACATGACATGCTCACCTTGCTCAGCTCCTTCTGATATTGAGGCATCTTTTTCAGCATCTGGGAGAGGTCCTTTATGGTAGTCTGTAGGACACAGAGACACAAACTGCATGGGGACTCAAAAAACGGTCTCCACAAGGTCAAAATAACAGGTTTTTATCACATTGTAGGGACATGTGGTCCTCACAATGTAATATATACATAACTGTCATAGTTTGCATGGGGCATGGACTGAGGAAGCAGAGGCAGGACTCGAGGAGTCGGGGAATGCGGGGTTTAATTCAGGGCGAAGACAAGCAGGACCACAAAACAGGCGGAAATCACGCAATGGCGCTAATGACCGGACAAGGGAAACATACTCAAACGTGGAGTTAAATACAGCAGACTAATTAACAATGAGAATCAGCTGGTAACACAGGGATTCCACACGAGGTAGCGAGGGGGGCGTGGCACACAGGAGGATGGGATGAGAAGGGCCTGACACATAATCCACACACACAAACAGTGTTTGTAGGACCTCTTCGTTCTTTTAATTTTAAATACTCATGCAGTTCACAGACAAACTGCATAGCAGCATCCTCTAACAGCTGTCACTAGTGTGATGGGGTGAGCAGTGAGGTACTCAGAGGTTAAGGTACTCCTAATAACAACTGTGGGTGGGGGGCTGGGGGGGGAACATTCTTGGTTCAGGAACTGGGGGAGTGTAAGGCCTGTACCTTCTCTCCGGTGTTCATCTTTTTGCTGGCAGAGAATTCCTTCAAAGAGCGAGTCACTTCCCTGTGTGTGTGTGTGTGTGTGTGTGTGTGATAGAATGGGAGAGAGTGATGTGAGAAAAAGAACAAAGATCAGAATTTCTGACGAACATCTAAAGAGGTTCAATAGAAGTGGCACAAACGTAAAAAATCATACGGAACCGTAAAGTCAATAACAATGGCGGAGTGTTGATGACCCAATCCTGTTAATGAACTTTTTGAGACACTGTCATCATCCTATTTTCGCAATACAAGTTGAGAACTAGTTTCGTCTAAACCTGGCACTGGACTAGCAAACTTCTCATTCCTGAGAAAAGCTCATAGCTGTTATTGGGTTTCAGGGTTCTCAACTTAAAGGGTCAGCTAGCTGGAGTGAGCATTTCAATCGAGTCTGCACACACATGCACACGCATTTACAGGGTTTGCAATCTGTCCCAACACTATTGATGTAGCCAATTTTAGATTTATGATGGAATAATACAGATTTGCCATAAGATTTCTTGCGTGAGCGTGAGTCTGAAAGTGTGAGTTTTACGGTACAAGCATGAGAGTTAGTGACCATGGGGATTGTCTTCAGATAAAGGAATATAGACCAGAGCCAGCGTATGCTTTTGATAGCCCAGTTTGTGTCACTGATGTGATCCGTTTAGCACAGAGGCCGTCCGGGCTTGAGGGGATGGTGGGACTCACTGGGACACCTCAGCGATGTGCTTGTGACGTAGGGTCACCCACAGGTCGTCGTCCTCGTCCAGCAGAACCTCTTTCAGCCGGGTTTCTCCCATGCCACTGGTCTCATACCTGAGATGGATATGTTTGGATGGGTGGCCAGAGATGGACAGACAGAGAGAGAGACCTGGAATGACCAATACAGACCCAAAAAGGAGATTCGGTGGACAGCGTGGGAAGAGCAGGCCGACAAGCTCAGCAAGGCTGGCAGTCTCGCAAAAGGCAGAAATCGAGGCGTGACTGGCATTAGCGTGCTGGGAACCTCGGTCTCCCATTATAGAAGCATTGATGGGTTTTCTGGGTTTTTCTCAGCATTATTTTCAGTTTTTGTGCAGCAGCTGTTGTTATATCTGTGTATAATGTGCTGGAGGTTAAAGGTTAAAGCGATATAACTGGGCAGCTTGGGTCACGTGATAAACAGCGTAGGTAGGTACTTGGATGATATCTCATGCACAATTAAAGCTTCCATACCCAGCCAACCAACGAGTGCACAGGCTGTCCTTGTCATCAAACACTTTCTTTTGCTTCCTATTAGCTTACAGTTTTGTTCTGTTAAATTCTGGCATCTGTTTTCAGGGTTGCCGTGTTTGGTCAGCTAGCTGGTGTGACATTTTAATTTCGAGACAAGTCTGCACACTCATTTACATGTATGTAACACTTTTGTTACCTTGTAATTAGTCTGTAGGGTTTAGAAACTGCCGCAATGCTATTGATGTAGCTAATTTTAGGTTTATAATGGAATAATATAGTTGCCACAAGATTTCTTGCATGAGTGTGAGAGCCTGAAAGTGCGAGCGTTACGCTAGATGTGGGAACCCTGTGTTTTGAGGAGGGCGCAAAACTGAAACAAAGGCACTGACTTGTAGACGTCATTCTCGATGGGCAGCAGGTCGTAGCTCATGGCCTGGAACGTGAGTTCGTGCAGGACCGGGGAGACGGGGTCAAAGCCTCTGTCCAGGATCAGCAGCTGTGACTGGGCTTTATCAGGACCCTGCAGGAAGGTGCAGCAGCGGAACCGGAGGAACAAAGGGCACCATGTCTTCAGTATTCAGTTGGGTCAATCAGTCATTAATTAGTGTGAATTGTATTTACAAGCAGTAGTAATCATTTTCACAAGATGCCAGATGTACAAAATTCTTATTACGTATTATATTTTAATATTGAATTTTAATTATTTCATTAAGAGCTCAGTTCTACTCCCCCTTAGTGACACTAATCATTGTGTCCTGTCTCCCTCAATGCAAATCCCTGCACTGGAAACCCAGTTGTGCAGGTACACTGGAAGACTCCCTTCATGGTACTGAGACACACACACACACGTACAGTACAGGTGAAGGCGAAGTCTCAGGTCCGAGCACAGGGTCAGCCATTAATCCTGAATAATGTAATAGTGGCATGGGCCCCCAGATCTGAACCAGCGACCTTCCGCTCACAGGCACCTAGCCTGCAAAGCCACAGGCTGCCCACCACTGGGGGGGCAGTGCACTCCCAGTGGCCTAAGTCAAAAACTGCAATTCACTGACAAGATCATGTTTTATGTTGGCACTTTGCACCTTTGCATAAGCGGTTTGCTGGTATCCTCTAGATAAACAAAATAATAGGTTATAATAGGTTATGTGTGCTTCAGGTATGTGCTTTAATACATAAAGTAAAGAATGAGGGTTTTTGCCCCCCCCCCCCCCACTCCACTTCTGATCTAAAGTGACATACAATATCTGCATCAAAAAATTTTAACCCGTTTCTAAAATAAGACAGTGGACATGGCAGAGATGCAATTATCTGCTGAAGAAGCATCCATCACGGGTCTTAGGCCTCTTGTTGCCTTACGTATCACAGTCAACATCAATCCCTCTCTTTCTTTTTCACTTTCTCCTGCTTCCTCTTCTCCATCTTTGGTTAGGGGCTCCTTCTGTGCATGATCTCCCATCCATCTCCCCCCTCACCTCTCCCATGCTGGGGTCGTCCGCCTTGTATGCATCCAACTTGTCCTGAACCAGTTGTGCCAGTGTGGCAGTGTCCTTGCACTCCCTGCGTTTGGACAAATGGGGGCGGTAAGTACACACTCCAAACCCAGAAGTGTGGCTCACTACATAAAAAGGTGTAAGTTACTACCATAGAAATAGACCTACTGAGTACTGGGCACTGAACCCGCAGCAGGACAAACAGCCCTCTGGACGTGTCTTACGTTTATCAGATGGAATATAAAAGCATGCCCTGCTTCTGCACTCTCACCCTCTGTAACGGATGGAGGGGTACTCCTTCAGGGTACTACACAGCGTTGCAAGCTGACCAGCAAGCCTCTCCATGACTGGGTTCTTCATCTCAGTCTTGTAAGGGCTGTAAAAGCTTTGGAATACATCCGAGCAGTCCAGAGAGTACACCTGTGCAGAACATTAACACAGAAGTCCAGAGAGTACACCTGTGCAGAACATTAACACAGCTGTCCAGAGAGTACACCTGTGCAGAACATTAACACAGCTGTCCGGAGAGTACACCTGTGCAGAACATTAACACAGCAGTCCAGAGAGTACACCTGTGCAGAACATTAACACAGCTGTCCAGAGAGTACACCTGTGCAGGACATTAACACAGCAGTCCAGAGAGTACACCTGTGCAGGACATTAACACAGCAGTCCAGAGAGTACACCTGTGCAGAACATTAACACAGCTGTCCAGAGAGTACACCTGTGCAGAACATTAACACAGAAGTCCAGAGAGTACACCTGTGCAGAACATTAACACAGCTGTCCGGAGAGTACACCTGTGCAGAACATTAACACAGAAGTCCAGAGAGTACACCTGTGCAGAACATTAACACAGCAGTCCAGAGAGTACACCTGTGCAGAACATTAACACAGCTGTCCGGAGAGTACACCTGTGCAGAACATTAACACAGCTGTCCAGAGAGTACATCTGTGCAGGACATTAACACAGCAGTCCAGAGAGTACACCTGTGCAGAACATTAACGCAGCTGTCCAGAGAGTATGGAGCATGCAAACTGCGCAGAAGGCATGTTTATATATTTTTTCTTTCTTTTCAATTCTGCTTATAAGGATAAAATACAAATCCATTAATAATGTATATTTCTTTATGCACATGATTGCTGGGTAACATAACATTTATTGTTATGAATAACAATAAACAATAATAAGTGCAAAAAGCCAGTCTTCCTACATAAAGTACAAAATAAAAAAGTACAATAAAGACATTATAGATCATTCCCTAAGCCTATCTGTGTCTTACTAAGCTGGTGGAACTTTTGGTTGTAGGGAGTTAATGCAGAACCTATGTGAAACACAATATGAATATACAGTATAAGACATTATCTTTAAAACCAACATGGAAGTAATTTAAGCAACTGTATAGTAACATGAGTAAACATGAACTCTGGTGTGTCAGGGGTCGTCTAATGAGTTCCAAATATTTAGTAAAATTTTCTGTGATTACCCAGTATCCCCTGCCTGTGGAATGTTATCAAGTAAAATGCCATGTAGAATCCCTTCAGAGATGGACAGGCGGGGGAGCTCTGGTTGTCCTGTTATCTAGATAGTTGATACATGAGAGCATTTAATCCTCTTTGGTGGATATTATTAACTCCTTAGCAACCATCAGATATACGGACCACATAGATGGCAGGGTCAGGAGATCTTCAGAGGCACGTATTGAAAACTTTAAAACCTGTATTATTAAATTACAGCTAACTGAAATGTGTTGCTTTGTTCTGTTCTCAATTTCTGTTCCACAGGCCTACTGCTTGCTGTAACATACACCAATGTTTCCCAACCCGGCCCTTAGGAACCCACAGACACTCCACATTTTTGCTCCTGCCCAGCTCCCTGCCAGAGCAAAATTGGGAGCAAAAACATAGATTGTCTGCGAATCCCCAAGGACTGGATTGGGAAACACTGACCTACACTATCTGACAATAACCCCCCATCAGAGAATCATTCTCTCCTTCCACCCCACTGTTTATAGGTCCCCACTCTGCAACCCCTCCCTCTGTACCCAGGTCCATCTGTTCAGGGTCACATGACAGTCTGGTCGGCTTATCCCTCTACTGCACCAATGGCCACTGAGAAACAGCATTTGGATTAATTTGGAGAGGTTTGTGGGTCAACCCCCAGCTTAAGCTGTTCTGGAACATTCCATGGGTTCAGGTACCACTTGGCTGCATGCCTTCCTTATTTCCTTACTCACCGAGCCCCAGCCACACACTCTGTGTTGAAATTCCTGGGAATTCCTGGGGCAGCATGACAGAGTCTTACCTGCGACTCGTAGGTCAAGAAGGCGATGTTGATCTCTGTCAAGGTCTTGATTTTTTTGGAGGCCCGGGACTTTACCAGATCATCGAACAGGAGGTCAGGACATGCTGTAAGAGCAAGGAGGGATGCAGCAGGGTCACAACAGGGCATCATGAGGCAAGGAACTCCACAGGCTACGTACAAGCATGCCAAGTCAAACTCAGGTGGTCCTTTTCACCAATTCACTAAACTTTGATGTGCACTTTGCAGTGACATGCGAGTGTCAGATATGGCAGGCAGATGATTACACAAAGGTCACACTGGTTTTTGGCACTCACAGTCAGTGAAGAAGACATGCGCTCCTTTGTACTGTGGAGACCTGGGGTCGACGAAGTCTGAGATCAGCCCCTGTACTGACTGTAGGGTGAAGACAGCACATGTGTGACAGTGAAGACGGCTCTCCAAGGAACTTCAAGGCAGGTCTATAGCCAGAAACCTCCCTGGGTTGATTTTACTGCTGCTTTACTACTTTTACTACTGCTTTACTACTTTTACTAATACTTTGCTACTTTTACTACTGCTTTACTACCTTTACTACATGGCTACATGCCCGTGCAAAAAACACCATGTGACACTCAGCCAGCACCACCCTCCTATGATCTCATGGTAACAACCACCAAGACCAACGAGAGCCCAAAAGCTGCAGTATTTACCCTAAAGATGTTAAAGTGTTTCAGAAGAAAGTAACTGAGATGAGGACTGAACATTTGAGAGGGATAAGAGATGCAATGGAGCTTCCTCGTGTATTTTGCCCTTTTCAGTGTAGAAGGTGTGACGAGTGTTTCGCGTGCATCTTGTGTCGAGACCCTGTACCTGCTGAGTGGGAGTGAGAAGGTAAATGGCCTCCAGGCTGGGGAGAGGCTCACGTCTCTTGTTTATGTCTTCAACAACTATAGAGGACAGAGGAAAACAAAGAGTGAGAGTAGTAATGTGAAGGAAGCATCACGCCTGGGATCCCACCAACACGCCACCCTGGGAGAAACACTCACTAGTGATGCCCTCAGGCATGATGTCAGTCATCTTGCAACAGGACGACAGCATCCTCATGCTGAGCGGGTCCACCACCAGCACCTAGAACCAACAGCTGATTAGCAGGGGTGGGGCAAATGACTGGGGGGTGGAGCCTAGCACATTCCATCTTCTGACATGCTGGTATAACAAGTACGAAGTAAAAGATATTATTTTTTGTAAGGTTGCCACTATTGATGCTAACTGCCACATGAACGGAAGGGGGATATTGCAGTGATGGGAAGAGAAATTCATACCTTCCATACTCCCTTCTCTTTGACTTTTTTAATAACGTCGTTCATAATTTCTGTTGAACAAAAGGTAAGTGTTAGTCATACTGTAGCTGTCTTTAAGTAAAGAGAAATACACTGCATAGCCTATTCCAGCTAATTCTAGGTATATTATTATTAAAATGGTTTTAAAATGCTCTACTCATGTTTTATGAAGAGCAATGGATTTATTAATGATGCATAGCTTCTTAATTTCAAAAACATTGTTTAGACTATTTTCAATGAGAACATAAAAAAATAATATTTTTAACATCTATTTAGTGAAGACTATTGTCTACGGCAGCATACAGGTGGGGAGCAGGGAGTCCAGGGACAGCCTGCATCCCTGGAGTATTTGGGGTTGAGGACCTTGATCAAGAGTTCACCTGTGATAAGGTCACTCTGTCAAGTCTTGGGATGTGAACTCACAACCTTCCGGACATGGGCACAGATCCCACCCACTGAGCTGCACATCACCCTCACATAAACATGGTATTTGCTGCAGTACTGTCATTCCCGGTAAATTATTACCAGAGAGGAAAACAGCACTTGCTGACATAGAAATTTTACACATTACAGATCATGTGACTCACATATGCTGGAAACACCACATCACTTACTGCCAAAGAGCACCCCACACACATCTAACATGAGGGGGCTCGTCTAATGAACTTAACCCCCCACGCCTGTCTGGTGTGACTGCCATGGAAACAATCAGCTATAATTTGCAGAGACATGCTCAACTACAAGAAGTAGTGACCTTACAGGCTGGCTCATTTGCTGTCGCTGGTTGAATCGTAACTTTTGTTTACTAATCCAAATAGGATATTTCCAAAGTCTACTTTCCAAAGGACACTGTGGGCAACTAGCATGATCATGGTGAAGCCATGGATAATGTTTAATAAATCAGTTCATTAAAATGCTGAGCTTCATGTCATCAGGAACAAAACAGTCGTTTAACCTCATGTCATCATACGTCTTTAGGTCATTTTCCCCACATAAACTTTTGGATTCGTCCTAAAATGACACTGTCCCTAAACACAGAAGAGCAGATTAAAATATGCGAAACAGGAAGAAATCATCTAATGTAACTAAAGCTACAATACTATAATTTATTTAGGTTAATGTAATTCCTAAATGGCATAATCTGTGCTACAGTAACTCTACTCATTTACATTCATTTATTCAGCAAAACTTCTGTCATTATACAGCTGAGGGTCAGTGAGCAGGTTTGGCCAACATCTCTGAGGGAATCAGGGCTGAGGGCCTTGCTTAAGGGTCCAACACTGATATAACTTCCCCCACAGCCTTTGAGATTAGAACCCACAACCTTCTGGACATGGACACAGAACCCAAACCCATGGAGCTGCACACCATCTAACATATTGCCATACCCACTCTATAGCTATAGTTCAGTGCCTCTGTGAACCAACCCAATGCAATATCCTCACTCTAAAGAACATCTGCTGAGAGGTTCCAGGCACACCTTAACAGTTAACTTTTTTCTTTTCTGACAGCTGAGAGGAGCCATTACCTCTGGCCTAAAACAATGTAAAATTCACTGCACTTTTAAAAAATACCTGACATCAGGTTATGTACCACATATGAACACATAAAGAAAGAAAAAAAGTAGCTTTAGCAAAAACTGTCAGATAATGAGCTAAATGTAAATGCATAGGGCTCAGGAGAAGCTGACCGAACAAGGCTGGGGGCGGCTGCGGCAAAAACCTACCCAGCTCATTCTGTCATTATATACTGCGCTTTTTCACCCTGCCTTTGCACAGGACGTTACCTTCAAGGTACCTTTGCCGCTCTGAAGGGAAACTCTGAACTTGCAAAGCTTTTCATCCTACAACATGTCACTGCTGCTGAATTTTCGGTCTGCCTCTGTCCCAGATGGATTAACATGACATATATTGTTTAAAAAAATGTCTCCTCTTTGCTAGAGTGTGAGGGGCACAGCAATCACAGAGCCTAATCTCCAACAATCCTCTTAGCATCCGACTCATGCTATTTCTGGGCACTTCTTCACCACAGGAAGTGATGCAACCGGAAGGTTCACTGTGTGACAAATCTATGAATGTCTCCCTGGGCTTCTTCCGTTTTTTATTCTTTTTTTTTTTTTTTTTTTTTTTATATTCCCTCCTCCACCCCCCCTCTGCGGGGGACTGTATCTATTTTTTTTTTTTTTTTTTTTTATTTATTTATTATTATTATTATTATTTTTTTTTTTAATTATTATTTATTTATTTATTTTTTATTTTATTTTATATTTTTATTTACTTCCTCAAAAGAATGAGAGGGAGGGGGGGGGCAAAGGAGGGAAGAGAGAGAGAGGGAGAGAGAGGAATGGAAAGAAAACAGAAAAAAAAAAACAAAAGAAAAACAAAAAAAAACAAAAAAACCAAGAAAAAAACAAAACAGATAATCTGCTTCCATGTCTGTTGAAAAGAGAAAGACAACATACAACATCTGTACTAATCACAACGACCATCAAACGTTAAATGTTGTTGAACAGCACACACAACCAGCCTTACAACCCATGCCCAGAAACAACAGCCGATCAAGACAGTGTGTGTCCGTGAGCACGTGTCCGTGAGCACCTGTGTGCACACCTGTGTGTCAGCGCGCTGGTGTTCCTAAGGTTTCTCCAAGTAATTGTCTAGTAGTGTGTGTGGGGAGCCACAGCCCCGCCCACCCAGGACATGAAGTCGACACGGGGGAGACCCGGGCCCCAGATATCCAGAGACCCCCCAGGGCACGGGAACCCCAGGAGGACCAACGCAGGGACAATTGCAGCCCCCACCGAGAAAAGGGCAGAGGAGCGCTCCGGAGGGGGGCCATCCGGCAGCCACATCACAGGAGCCCCAGGGGGCCGTGGCGACGAGCACGCAGGCCCCGCCGGCGGCCGGCCACACCAGGGCAGACCGGACCCCGGGCCCAGAGATCCAAGGGACCCCCCACCCCCCAGCCAGGGCCCCGACAGAGCCGGAAGGGCCAGGCCCCGGCAGGCAACCGCCGAGAGTGAGCCAGCACACACCAGAGCATCCAGCCCCAGACATCGAGAACCACCAACGCATCGGCGGCCGGGGGCCTCATCCACCAGCAGGGAGTGTGGCGGGGGGTAATAGAGCCTGAGATGTTATTTCAGGTGGAGTCTAAGACCCAACCTGACACATACGTATAGACAGACAGGCACACACATACACAAGCATACGTTCCCACCCTCATGCACACATAAACAAATATTCACCCATTCGCCCAACATGAAGACACAGAAATGAACGCCGTACACACACTCACACTCCCCATATATACTCTATACTCCGAGATCTAGGCACCACCGCCCCCAGAGGGGCAATCCGCCACCAGACCTCGGAGATGGATCCCTTTTTTCCTCTGGCATGGGGACAAGAAGACCACCCCGGACCCCACAGCAGCCGAGAAGCCCACCAGCCCAGACCCCGACCGGACGGCCAGCTCCTCCCAGCCCCCGGCCCCAGATGGTGAACAGAGAACGGGGGTGTGAAAAGACCCCATGCTTCCCTCCGCCCGCTCATATGTGGTGTTGGTGCGTGTTGTTCTAAAGTGCTTTAAAACAGGGGAAGGGCATGGTGCTAACCACCCTCTGCCAATCAGCAGCTGGTGTCAGCTCGGCCCCTCCCCAGAACCCTCAATGTCTATATGCAACTTAAAATTGAGAAGTGGGCACTGGCACCAGAGGTAAGGCTGAATGAACAGACCGCCCTCTGGACGCCATTCCTTGTGCCCACCCCCAAGGCCCTAAATGTATGTGTCATGAGAGAGTAAGTAATGAGAGTGTCTAAGTTGTGATGTGTGATTGAGACACAGGTGGCCACGGGAGGACAGAGGAGGAATCCCCTGCATCCCAGCGACGCACCTGCACCTCAAAGCCCTATATGTGTGTTGGGGTGACGGAGCGGGAGGAGGGAAGCATTTAGGGATGGGGAGGAAAGGATCGGGGGGGGCAAAGTACCCCCCCTCTGGAGCCAGCCCCCCCGCTGACCCCCATAAGCACCCCCGTTCCCCGAAATCCACCCAGGGCGGGAGAGCCGAGGCCCATCCAGTCCGGGGGCCCAGAGCAGCGGCACCACCGGGCACCACAGAGCCCGGGGCAGCCAACCAGACCCCACCACAGAGGGAAAAACTACACCCACCCCACCATTCAGTCAACTCCCAGACTACATAAGACAACAGACACCCAGGTTTGGTCCATTCTCCTACTCTATTGGATTCCCCCCCACCCCCGCAGAGTGGATACCCCTAAGGCAGGGACCACCTGCGGGCAGATGGTAACAACCTCCCCACCAGCTAAAGAGGCCCCCAGCCCCTCCAATGCGCCGAAGGTCCCCGCGCCGGGGCCGGGCCCCAGTGCACGCGCCAGCCCACACCCCGGCGACCCACCCACCAGGACCCAAGCCCCCCCAGCCCAGCCGGAACCCCAGCCCGGAGGCAGAGCGCCCCCAGAACCCCAAGCCCGCCCCGGACCCACCCAGGAGCAGCACGGCCGCCAGGCTGGTACCCTACGTCCGCCGGCACAGGCTACCCCAGCAGCGCTGCATGCAGCCACCAGAAAGACGCCACCCAAGAGCCACCAAAGCCCCATCCAGGCCAGGACCGCAGTCCCAGCGCCGAACCCCCCCAGAAACCCCCCCCCCCCCCAGGGAACCCCCAGACACCCCAAGCCCATAGGCCCCCCCCCACACCAACAACAAAGACCGAAGCGGGACAAACCTGCGACCCCCCACCGCCACTAGGTGTTTTTTATTCTTACCTAGGGTTTGGTGAGATGGTGAGATGAAAAAGAAGACGCTCTATTGCTCACAAATCGTCACAATGGCAAACGCTGTGTGATGATAGAGTGGCCGCCGTATATTGAAAATTAGTACCTTTCCCTTCACTTGGGACTTCACTGTAATTTGCAACATTGGGTCATATGGGTTGAACTTAGACCAGGATATTCATTGCATGACTTGACGCCACCTACAATTAACTTGTTCTCTCACATCGATGCAGAAGGTGATCTTGGACATTCTCTTGGATTTATTAAGAAAGAATTGAGTTATAATAATACCAACCACTTGAACGTTAATGAAGACCAAAGTTATTTTAATTTACTAACTTAGAAATCACAGCTGATATCAACAGAATTTTTACAGAACAGAACAGAGACTAACCATTATTCAACTACCAAATTCTTTTAAGTATTGGCTTCTCCTAACAATTTAGTCTGAATGGGACCTTAACCCCCAGCTCCCATTGTCAGAGTTGCCTAATAAAGTACCTCACTAACAAAAAAAACTCATACAAGATTAATATACTGGGGGTAGATTTGTGACACTCACTCTTTGTGTTGCCTGTGGGTAGAGTAGCTAAAAACCTTACCCAAGTACAAGTATTGTTATTGCAAAACAATTTCTGAAATGTAAGTAAATTATTCATCAAAATAAATACTTGAATAAACAGAAGAAAGAAAGTATCAAGCAAAAATACTACTTAAGTAGCAAGTTACTAGTTACATAGGTCTGATTTAAATGTTTAAATCAGGGGTCAGTGATCTTATCCACAAGGTTTTTTGGGATAACCTTCAAGTCAGCTGTACAAACCCTGGTGTGAAGACCTAATTAGGGAGCTGCAGTAAAAACTGCACACACAGCAGCCCTTTCTGGATAAGAATGCCTAGCCCTGGTCTAGACGAACAACAAAGACCGCATAATGAAAATAACTAAGCCTGAAATTATTTAAAGACCTGTATTTAAACACATGTAAGGAACAGAATACGCATCTCAAATCAAGAGGTAATAAACAGAAATAAATCCAAACATTTCAATATATAAAATATAGCACAAATTCAATAAATTAAATAGAATTTTAAAAATCAATAAATAAAAAATGGAAGATAATAGGTAATAAACATACATACATAATTACTACATAATACAGAAAGCATATCTGTTTCATAATTATTTTGTGTGTGATTTCACCTACAGAAGAATTTACTACAAGGAAGAATATGGTGCGTGTTAAACTAGGGCTTTAAACCAAGAATAAAACATTTCAAGCTGTCACTTATGTGTATGTGTGCATGTGAAATAGGCAGAAAAGCCAGACTTAGGTCAGATTAAGCTGGATCCACATGTATTACCCTGGGGACAGTGTGGGACAAGACACTCGCGATTTTGGCCGTTTTCAAATGAGGGTCATCAGAAGATGCTTTTCGCTGCATGGGTATGAAAATGCCTATGGATGTAATTTCAACTTAATGCAATGTGTTTTGGTAGATTTCAATTTGCGTTTTTGAATGCAGGAATGTCAAACATTTTTGGCTACCATGAAAGGATTGCATCAGATGTGGATCTGATCTCATGTTAGACAGTGAAAACATTGCATTAATGTGGGACCAGGGATTTTCTGTCTCATTCCTTACTTCCGCCGTCTCTGAGAGAGTGCGACTGGTGACATTTAATTTTCAAGATTTTCTTTTCTTGTCCCACCACACTCACTCTTGCGCATGCCCGTCCCGGACACCTGCATAGCACCCCACCCCCTACAGAGCGTCTGTTACTCCTCATACTGTATAACCCACAGTAACTTTAGGAACCCCACTGATGGAAGATGCTACTCTGCCCCCTGCCTTGTAATTCCTCAGTTAAAGTTTTGCCACCATACTGAACTCCTCTGTAGAGGGAATGCAGAGAGCTGGGACAATAGAGCCCTCAGAGAGCCCGTGGGCGTCACCAGTGGTCATGGTGCCCAAGAAAGAGGGGAAGTGGCGTTTTCGCTTTGACTTCAGGCAACTTAAAAAAATGACTAAGGCTGTAGTGATGTATGTCAGGATGAGTCCCTCTCCAATGTCTGTTCCCTATTTGGCCAGCAGGGGTCGCTGGCCATCCCGTGTAGCTCCAAATGTGTTCTCCTGTTCCCCAGGTTGCCTTGTGGCTTAATGGGCTACGTAGGCACCTGTGTCACCCAGGCTCCCTTTTCAAAATTATGGTCTTTGGGTTATTTTTCATGGTCCCATGTTTTGCTCCCTGTTCTGTTTTGCAGTATTATTCAGTTACCTTTGTAATCCTAGTCTGCCTTAGTGTTTCATTGCCCTCGTCTGTGCTTGTGTTCCTAGTCCTTGTTACTGCCCACACCCGTTTCTTGTTGATCCTCATCAGGTATGTATTTAAGTGCCTGCTCCAGTTTAGATGTACATGCTGGGTCAGTTCCTGTGTTTGTTCCTGTGTTACTCCCTGATTTAGTTTTTCTTCGCCACCTGCCTGTGTTTAGACCCTTGTGGTGTCTTTTGTTTTGTCCAATCTTACTAATAAAACCTCAAGCTGCACCCTGGTTTGATTGCCCTCGTCTGTGCTTGTGTTCCTAGTACTTGTTACTGCCCACACCTGTTTCTTGTTGATCCTCATCAGGTATGTATTTAAGTGCCTGCTCTTGCTTTAGTCTTCAGTCGGATGTTGTGGCTGTTCCTGCGTTTGCTCCAGTTTAGATGTACATGCTGCGTTACTCCCTGTGTTACTCCCTGATTTAGTTTTTCTTCGCCACCTGCCTGTGTTTAGACCCTTGTGGTGTCTTTTGTTTTGTCCAATCTTACTAATAAAACCTCAAGCTGCACCCTGGATTGTCCATCTTTCCATAAACATGTTTATGGCTTCAGATATGTCACCATACTCAGTGGTAGAGAACACAGGATTTACTTCATTTTGATTGTTATGACGCATGTCTTATTTTTGAATCTGTATTTATTTTACATGTTTATTTTTGTGTGCAAATGAGCGTCCCTTAGTTTTTGTTATTCAGATATGCTGACAGACAGACCAGCTAGTGGCCGTCGTGAGATTCGGGCTTGTTGTTTTAGGGGTCGTGGGCTGAAAAGTTTGGAGACCATGTTCTAGAGGACAGAACTAAATCATATAGATAATAGGGGGAAAGAGCTGAGGAATCCTGGAGCCTAAAGGATTTTCCTGGGCTTTCCCTCCCCCACACAGCAATTACATAAAGAGCTAGAAAACATGGTTAGAACACTGAGACGGGGAGTAGATGGCAGGTTTACAGAGGACTATAAGCCTGCAAGTCACAGCGACACACTCAGCTCATGCGAAGTTGCACCTCTGTGCGTGCAGAGGAATTTAGAAGCAACCAGGAAGATCCATGCTCCACATTCCAGAAACCTGGGTGAAGATCTTCATCCTCACACTCGCACAGTGATTTTCACAGTGTCGTTATGTCCCACCAGCCAGTCACCTTTCCTCCCTCTCAACCTTGAATTCCCAGAATCAATCATCTTTGAAACTTACATCTCAATTTAAATTTAAAAAGTCTCAGGTGTAGCTTGGTTGTTTATAGATCTGGGCTTGTGTCAGGAAGGACATGGGTTCAAATCTCATGACTGGCAGAAAAATCATATCACTTGTGGGCCCTTCAGCAAAGCCCTAAACCCCAACTGCTACACAGATCTGACTTTTTTCTAGGTTTAATCTCTTTAATAATAATGACTTGCGTTCCATCTGTACAGAAGACAAGCAGCTGTCACAAATGCCTCCTATTATTTTTCCCCAAGTCCTGGGCCCAGAGAAGCTCAACCAGAGAAAAACCCTGAGAGTACATTCTTCCTGGAGTTAATCTCCAGTTCGGCTACCTCCTCGCACAACAACTTCTCTGTCTCTCAGAACACGGAATACCACTAATCCACTGAAGGTGAAACCTTGAAACATCATCTGGCCCAATCTGTGAGGGTGAGAGGCCCTTCAGATGGTGAAGCTTGGTAATACCCTGTTTCTCTTCTGCGGGTTTCATCTGTTCGTTGCGGCAACAGAAATAATGGCTCCTTCTTGCCCAGAGGCTGAGGCCATAGAGAAGCTGGCCAGTTGCATTCTGGGAAAAGGGCATCACACTAGGCAAAAACACCACCGCGCCCCTGACAAATCATGCAGATGCTATGATCTTGTGAGACTTAGGTTGTTGCAGCATGTCAATGAACCTAATGTTTCATGTTTAACAGTGGGCTATTGCAATACAAAGTCCAGTCTAAACATACTTTATTCTAAGATCCAAAATGTTTCATTGGCAAAGTGCAACAAGTGCATTGCAATGCGTACTTGTATAGCCACAACCAATATGGCGTATAACTAACATTATATAATAAATAACAAATAAATAGACAACAGATAATGCAGTGAAACCAACACTTAGACATCGCACAAAGTCCAGGCGAAAGTTAAGTGGACAGCTTGGGGAAATACACAGATCTTGAATCTGCTCACAACACAGGTTCAAGCAGGACCTCTTTAAACACCCCCAAATCAGCGTCCATAAACAAGGCATATACCTCACTGACGCTGAGCTACACAACTGGCAAGATCCCCCCCCAGGAACTCAAAGCTATGGGTGGGACCACCGTAATCAGGGGCATTCATACTCAACAAAAAACACAAGGTGTACCAAAAATGAGAGGAAGACAAAAAGTCTGAATCAAAGGCTTCTTCATCAGTAGAGGACATTACATCATATGCATGGCACTTTTGTAATATACGATTAAGCTGCTTTTATCCAAAACTGCTTAACCCAAACAAATAGTATTTTTGCTGAAAACAAATCAGATGAATCCCCTTTCTTAAGTGGTACAGCTGCGTGACCCTTCCAGGGACTCGAACTTGCTGCACCATGGATGCCGGTGTGGTTTCTGAGGCACTAGGCAGCCTGTTTGACATGCTTGGCAAGAGGTAGGTTAAGGGGCCACATGCTGATTGCAGTGCGTTGCTGCACCCACCACACAACAAACCACCTCAGGGATGAGAGCCTGAGTGCAGCTGTGCAGTGGGTGATACCTCAGCACCACACTAGTCTAAATGGACCAATGTGAGTTTTTTTCCAGTGGCTGGAGTGAGAATCCTGCAACCAAACCCTAAATTTCCCTGGAAGTTGGAGGACCTCCTTAAAGGGTTGGATGCAGATTAACATCATACCCAGAATGAAGCAAGTACAGGTTAGGGGCCTTGCTCAAGGGCCCAAGGGAGTTGGATCACTCCTAGCCTTCACGGGACTCAAACTAACAACCTTCCGATTAGGGGTGCACCGATTGCAGTTTTCTGGCCGATCAACGATCACCGATCCTTAGGCAACCTTACCTGCCGATCTCGATTTTTTTTTGCCGATCTTGTTTCTTTCATAACTAAAAGACAGTTACTTCAATGTTTCCATTTTTATTGAGTAAATTGATATGAATACTCACAAAACATGAGGTAGTGTCCTCAAATATAAATGAACATATAAATGAGCATTGCTGTTTGAACTACAAAATCATATTTTTTCTTCCAGACTTTAATTTCTCTAATTTTGTAAAAAAAAAATATATATATAGCTGTTATGACACACTTGTCCAAAAAATAGGGAGGGAGGCAGCCTGCACTGCACCTCTCTCGGGAATGGGAGAAAAGGCTGATTTAACCCTCTGGGGCCTAGGGGTAGGAAACACACTTTCACTGACTGGGGCATGATCACACATTTCATCACACTTAATTCATGGCAAATAAATTATTTCTTATATATTTGTTTTGCCATTACACTCATCTTTATTTTAATATATATTGTAAATATGTCAGATTTTTGTTAAGTTTGAAATTTGACATCAAAGTATAGACATTGCAAAATGCAGTTTGGAACACTTGCAGAAACATTATAAAAGTACATAGTAAGCAATGCTGGCAGTTTGTTTTGATCCCAGATATCTGATCACCAAAGTCTTGGCTACATGAAGATGACTAAATGGTGTAGATGCAACATTAATTTGGATAAATAAATAAGAAAAACCTAACTCATGTAACTATTTCTGGCTCCTTTCATTGAATATGTAGCAACTTTCATGTGCATGAATGAGCCATTGTCACCTGGCCACGTCCCCAACCCCCTTTTATGGCGCTGAAGGGGATGTATCTGGATCGCGTTTCACCGTTGCGCTGTTAATCAAATTACCATGCGAATGCGATTTGAATACGCGCTAATGCGGCTATTTAGAATGTGAATAGCGATCTTCGGGTGAGAGCGGTACTACACGCCCCCGATGCAGGTAAAACAAAGTAAGATGACATGGTTTACTTTTTTGCCGATTTAACCTAATTAAAAAAACTTTAATACTTCCGACAATGGACGTTTTGAAAAGAAGACAGATTACGGATTTAGCCAGCGTTTTTTTCATGATTATACATTAAGATTTCAGCGAGATATTTATAAACTGAAATAGACGCGAAAAGTACGCGATGTCGTCGACGACATACTCGACCCCAAAGAGTTAAAAGCATATAACTAAGATCGGTGGATCTCATGGGAATATGGTCGATTTCTGATCCCCTCAAATTAACGTGATCGAGGCCGATCGATCGGTGCGCCGATCGATCGGTGCACCCCTACTTCCGATTGTTGGCGCAGATCCCAAGCCTCAGAGCCACCACTCCACCAGCAAGATAGGGACCAAAAAACAGAAAGCTGTTGTCATAACATCTGCTCCTGTGTGTTTTTTGTTCATAAGGGCCACAGTTTGCTTTGAAAAAGCTATAACTCTATAATTCTGTTCTTGATGCAACTTACTGTGGCAATAAAACAAATCTGTCTGATGAAGGCCTCTATGCAAATCCTGAATCTGATTATCTGCACTGCACTGGGTATGATTTCCTATAAGCAGTGCTACATGGGAGTTAGGCTTGGCCCTTTCAATCTAAAAAAATAAGGGACACGCCCCCTCCTGCCTAGGGCCCCAACAGTAAAATTTGCCAGGGGGGTTTGCACACCCTGACCATGCCCCTCTGCTGCATAGGAATTTCTTCGTTTAATTTACAAATAAAAGTCACTTCAGACTATGAATAACTGAGCCAACTTCATGGCTTGTTTTTGTGGCACTATACTGTAGGTTAATGTGTTCAGCTGCTAACTGAAAGGTCGGTGCTGTGAGGCCACATCGGGATGGTTTGCTTTCAAGAATTTCCTCCTGGCATCAATACAAAACAGAAGAGTGATAGTTTATTAATCCCTGTGGGAAAATTCCCTTTTCATTTTACCCACTCTTGCTCTCCATGAGACCCATATGCAGGTGAGAGCAAGTTTGGGGGGGGGGGTCACAGTGAAGGAGCAGCCACTTTGCAGCGTCCAGGGAGCTGGGGGCTAAGGGCCCTGCTCAAGGTCCTACAGGCATGTGACTATTCTGCTGAGGCTGGGACTCAACCCAGTGACCTTCTGATCACAGGCACAGAGGCTTAGCCTGCTTTAAACCAAACTTCATAGTGTAAATACCCAGATAAGTGTGACTGTGCCCCTTCTCGTCCAATCACCCACTGCCTCCACCAGGGTTTCTCTAACAGATTTTTGTTCAAAGTCAGAGGTCTGGAACGATTTTCAATAACAAAGCAGCATCTCATGAATTTAATGAATTAACAATAGCCTTCGATATAGACATCAATGTACAGTGGTACCTCAGTTCTTGAACTCAGGTACCACCTGCTATGTCACGAAAGTCACATATGGGTCAAATGCAGAGGTCACATTTCGTTGTTGCGCACTGTGTGCTGTGGTGTGTTGACAATGACCACTGATCACTAAATTCTAATTCTAATTAATTCTACTGTCTCTTTTGTTTGCAAACCCTGGTTAAAACTATCTGACCACAGCTCTGTGAGACAGGGGCTCCATCGTCAAGCACCCAGGCCCTTCACCAGAGCTGTGGGATTCTGGTGTTCTCCATCTGCTTTGATAAGGCAAAGCCTTCCTGATCACCCCTTTGCGTGCCGCCTGTCACATACAGTAGACACCTGCACTACTAATCTTCTTACTTGTCAACTTGATCCAATTCTCAGCTTAATGTGGTAGTGGGGCTCTTCAAAGACAATCCACATACAAGAAAAATATTTTTGATTTCTCCCATATTTGCATTCTTCCTTAGCAATTATAGAATTTGTTTTTTATAACTGACCAACAAATTAAACCACTAAAGCTTTCCATCTACATGTAAATATAGAACTGGTACACCCTCAGAAAAAATGGTATAATTTTGTACCTTTGCTTGTCACTGGGGTTGTACCCTTGTAATTGTACCTTTTAAGGTACAGAAATGGACTCTGAGGAACATCCCAAAGGTACAAAGAACATTAATGTACCATCAATGGTACAGAAATGTTCCTTAGAGTCCATTAAAAGGTACAATTACAGTACCTACAACTAAGGGTATAATTGGCAGACCCTTGAGGGAGTGTATAAAGAATATGCAAAGCTTATTTGTTTGAAAATAAATGTTAATTGCATCGTGTTGTTTTGAAATTTAAAGGCTTTTTCTTTAGTCAACATAAGTTAAACAGTCATTACCTTAAAGCTACATGACATACGACTTACAAACGTTCATTTCAATGGTCTTGCAAAAATAGGCCTAATAATTCATAATAGATCAATATACACACAAAGACATTTAAACAGTATTTGGTTGTGTGCAGTTTTTTCAGATGAGTTAAACTGCATACTTTTTATCAGTGTTATTCAGAAATATATTTTCCAGGACAAGGAAATGTTTTATGCCTTTTCAGTCTCGGAATGCTGTCTAGAAATAATCTGATATTTAAGAACATATCAATACAATTTAACTCAGGTCACACCTTACTTTGTTTTGTTTTTTTATGGGCAAAAATTAAACATCATGCAGTTTTTCGTTAATCTCCATCCAGAAAGATTAGTTTCACTGACACTGAAACTCACATTTGCTTAATAATGGCATACTCATCAAAGTCGTTAGCAATAAACGAACTGAGATCTCGTGACAGCTGATAGGTTCGCTGTCCATCAGTGCGCCACACTGTCAGGCGCGCGGCTCCCTCTGCGCTGCCACGCAAACGCCCCCACAGGATGGTCAGAGACGCAAAATCACCGGCATATACTATGATAGTATGCTGAAATTAACTAATAGCAACATAGCACTGAGTCTTAACTCCCACATCGTATACCCTGGGGACAAATTGACCCCAAAGGCACATGTAAGGTGACTTCTCACAGTAACATAATTATTGTAGCGTGCAGTGGTGGACTGTAACAAAGTTTTTGTACTTCGTTACTGTACTTAAGTACATTTTTACGTATCTGTACTTTACTTAAGTAAAAATAATAATGCATACTTTTTATTTTACTCCATTACATTTTGCGGCAACTATCTGTACTTTCTACTCCGCTACATTTCTACAATTTATGCCGTTAGTCGTTACATTTTATGAACACAATTTCCTCAAAATCTTGCATGAAAAAATAGTTAGCCTATTGCGTTCTGGCGTTGTTTGCCATTTCCTACCAATCAGGTGGCTTTATTAGCTCCAATGATGGCAGAGCGCGCGTCAATTAGCAGCAGGAGCTGGTAGACTGGCTTGATTTCAAGAAGACGAGACATTCAACATGGACCCATTCAACATGATTTATCTTAATGATATATTAGTGGGTAATACCTAGTAGATAACTTGTCATCCACATAATTCTAAGTTAGGGTACACACAGTATTGCAGAGTGCACGCAGAATAAGCACATCAAACTTTCCAATACACATATACAGTACTGTATAGTTACTTGTAATTATTACGAGCAATGACATCGGTAGAGGCGTAAGTCAATATATCTACTATTCTTTTACAAAATGGCACACCCGAGACGTTGAGACAAACCATTGTGTGAGTACTTTTACTTAAAAAAATACTTTAAAGTAAATTTAAAAGTAAGTACTTAATACTTTCATTTAAGTAAGATTGTTGATGTAGTACTTCTACTTTTACTTGAGTACATATTTTGCAGGATATTTGTACTTTTACATAAGTACTAAGCTTCAGTACTTCCTCCACCACTGGTAGCGTGTAAAAAAAAAAACAATTTACAAGGCACGATGTTAATCCACTCTTTGAAAAATCGGCCTATATGACTTAGATTTAGAAATTCAGAAAGGAATGATAATACAATCCAAACTTTGGGAGGAACGTATCTATCGAAAAGGATTTTTTTCTGCCCTCCTTTTGGGAGATTAGTCGAAAGTAATCAGGAATCAGTCATGTTAATAAAAAAAAATTGTACCAGTTTCACAACCTACTCGCTTTATACAACAACAATAATAATAAGAATAATTTTAAAAGACAATTTGCAAAAAAATATATATTTTTGAGATTTAATTCTAGGTCGGCCTAGTTGAAAGACTGTTACTTTTCTTCTGCAGAAACGGCATTTTCCGAGATGTTATGAATAAATTGTTCTTCCATCTTCAAAAATCTGTAATCAGTGCCCAACGTTTGCCCAAGACTTAAGTGCTTCCGATACATCCTTACACACCTTCAGCTCACTCATAAGGATGCTTATAAGATCCCGTGTATAATAAGGTCTTCTGAAAACTACCGTTGTTCCTCGTGACATTTGTTCATAAAAAAATAAGATATGGGGGCAGGAACTGCAAAAAGGACAAAGAACATATATACTTACTGTCTCCGACCAAAGCCTTTAAGCCGACGGGTGCCATGGTGCGCGCTGCCTGGCCTTCCCTTCTGTGCTTCGGCCTTCCAGCCTTCCTTTATGAGGTTAGGATGAGCGTCTCTCATCGCGGCTGATTGCTGAGCTTCAGTATGGGGGGTGGGAGGCGATAGAGAGACGTCACCGAGTCTCTGCCTACCGTAACACCAAGCTTCCTACCTCCCTTATCGCCGACGGTCTTGGGTGCCGGGCGTCGTTTTCTACATCATTACTGTCCATGTAAATTATTCTACATGTGTCACTGTCGCTTAAAATGTCACTTCTACATTTCTTAACCGAATGTCGACTGCATATTTTTTTTTCAATAAATACTTTTATGACCGACAAAGATTAATAAATGTTTTAGTCGCGTTGTGTATATAAACATATTACTTATATCGGACATAACACATTTCTGCAACGGTTAACATGTTTAATTTTATTTATGGGAAATATAAGGCAAGGAATTGACTTACTCCATGAAATAAGATTTTATCGATGATTAAAACAAACAATTAAAGTAAGCAATAAGTTAGATTACACAGCCTACATCCTTTGGTATATATATAACATGAACTTACTTTTGTAATAGTTTATTTGGGTGACAGTACCTGCACAGTGCCACACGAGGGAACCAAAGCCAAATACTACTGTTCAGCATCAACATTTGAGCAAGAAAAATGCTGCAAAAGATAAGCTTTTGAAATGTTTGATATTATATGTACTTATTATTGCAATACTAATTACAGCAGTGACAAATTAAAATACAGTTTGTTAATTATGTCCGATACTGCACAAGACTCATACGGACTTTAAGTATTTTCACAAGCAAATCGACATGCATATAGATATCAGATTATGCTGTTTGGAGTACGGTGATTCGTTGTTCAATGTGATATTAATCGTCCTATTAAATATGCATGATACTCATTTCACCCTAGCAAACGATATTACATCTTAGTAGTTACTGGTAGGCTATTCTTTCGTTATATTTAGGAAGCGTTGATGTACATTTTTATCACGTGCATATCAAAGCTCAGTAAATTCGTTACTATTTTAGAAGAATTTGGCACATCGTTAGTTTTCCCCTCGCGAAATAACCGCTAATTTCTTGAATAGTTTTACGCCAGAATTACTCCAGTGCACCGCGGAACGTTCACGATGGTAATGCAACAGTAATATTTCGTTTACATTCAGTTGACTTTACACCCTGGTCAAATATAATCTGTTGACTTATTTAATTAGCATCCTGTATGGGAGTGATACTTGCAAGACGCAGATATTCCATGAAGACAACTAAATGTTGGGTAGCAATGGTATACCTTACACACAATGCATTACACATGTGTTTCTTCACAACCTCTTTTTTAATTCCAACAAACAGACTTCCAATAATATTATTTTACTGAGAAAAATGTGTATTCCTCACCTTACGGGCGACATATCATATTAATCTTTTTTACTATTTCCATGACCCCACCTTCAACGCCCCTTTAAAAAAGTCTGCGCGTTAAACTAGTAGTGAGGGTGTGTCTTGCGTGGAGAGAATAATATTCTAGTTTGCTGACACAGTTCAACCGGAGTCTCCTACTTTAATAGCAAGTTCAGTATTGTGTTCAAGACATCATATCTTTACACAAGTTGAAATCGAAAATTCCTTTCGGATAAAACTAGTTTTGTATGCCTCGGGAGTTGAAAAGGATATATTTAAGGGCAGATTCATCCATACTGGTTCGGAGTTGTCACTGGACGCCGCTGTTAGGATAAAAGCAAAAGGATTTCCAGTTTGAGTACTGGGTTTTTAGGTTGCTTATCGCCATGGGGAATGTAGTGTCGGCACACCTGGATGAGAGTAAACGGCAGCTGATTACGGGTAAGTTAGTAATGTCTTTTTATGTGGTGGTTAGAAAGTGCTTTGCGTAACTAAGCTGTTCAGTGCGATAATTTTACTCCTATCGAGTAAACTACATCCGTAGTTTGCAGCTTGGTAAGTTGGTAACCATTTTTTTATACCCACGTTGCCTTTCCCCCTGAACTTTCATTAACTAATCGAGACTCGTTCATCTGTGGCCGTGGAGAAGGTTAGCCAAATTAGCAGATGGGGTTTGTTTAAGAAAACGACACGGGGGAGGGGTTAAACGCAGTAAAATGGTTACGATCCCACCTTCATGCACATTAATTAGTTTATTGATGTGGACTGGGCTTTACCTGATTCTTGCGCACGAGCGCGATATATAGTGCCTCGCGCCTCTAGTGATACTTTTTTTGCGCTACGTGGCACGCGCACTGTCCCCTGCATTTCTGGGGGAAGCTCATACGTGGAAAAACTATGTATCTGACTGCTGCGCTTCATAAGTCGGCATCTATTGTCTTATATTTCCTCTCACTGGTGTAACCCAGCATATCACGGGTGGTTTGTGCACGATGCATAAGCGGAGTATGTAGCTTGAGTCATCTGCCCTCTTTAGATCAGCGTGAATGACATGAGCTAACTGAAGTTCCTCTCCCAGCATGGAAACACACCCACCTACAGTACCTTGGGAAAAAGAAGAAATATGCAGCTTGTGAAACTCCAAGAGCCTCCCACACACACCTTGCTGTCTGTAAGCCATTCAGGGAAAAGTCTTGGAAGCGCACTGTATCTGTTGAAATGTGGCAGGGAGTAACTGGTGGCCTGAATCAGAACAGAAGCAGAGTGGATCTGGTGCTGATTCGGGGTCAGGCCCCGGCATTAGTGTCCTTCGGGGGCATTGGTTAGTGGGACAGGCCAGTCCGAAAGCCCAGGCTCTCTGACTGCCTTAACCGGTCCAGGTGTTGGCTTACCCGCTAATATTAGCATGGTTCAGCTGCCTTTAGGTAGTGCTGCTGCTAGCGGGGGCCACGTTGCAGCCCCCAAGGATGCTGCTTCAGTTCTATTCATTTGCACATTTCTGTGAACCTCCTTACCGAGGTAGTTAACCTGGAAATGTCTTGTGTGAATGTCGATAAGTGGATGCTGGTGTCAGACTAGGCAGTCAGGCGAGATCTCATGATTTAAGCCGATTTTTGCATGAAGATATATAAACATGAGTGAAAGGATACAGGTATTATCAGGACGATACCTGTGCTACTGAAGCTGTAATAGATTTAAAGTAACATGTAGGCTAACTGCCCTGTTTTGGAGGAAGCAAACAACTTCCTAGTCTGCTCGAAATAGATATGACCTCACTTCCTCTAACGGCCTGTGCTATCAGTATGGAATTTCAGCCTTCATGATTCTGTGTATAACTGTGTCTTTTGAAAATATGTGAAACTAACCTGCACTTTAAATACATGCTTACCTGGGGTATGTTCAGTAATTTGCCTTTTAAAAGTATTATCAAAATGATTGAGAGATCCTTATATTGTAAGTGAGTATAGTGTTCCTATTTGTCACCGATGATTAGTTAGATAGCAGTGATCTGTCTTGACTAGAACATCCTTTGGTCTGAGTGTGACTGACACCTTGGCACTTTTTTTGGCGCTGTTTTCCAGCACACAAACCTTTAATTTCACAGAGGCCTCCAGCTCTCCTGAGGTTCAGAATCACAGTCTGAACTGGACCAGGAGCAGAGTGGATCTGGTGGTGATTCAGGGTCAGGCCCCGGAGCTTGGCTCCAGCATTCCCGACATTCCCGACTATCCTGGCCAGTTCGGAATAGTGCTTTTTAGCCGAGGAATGTCAAGAATGCTGTAAGGGACAGGGGTCTGGGAAGTAGGGAGCCGATTCAGAGCCTGTGGCCCCCATGCTCACAGCAAGTTTGGGAAAGGAGTCTTGGGTGGGGTAGCCCTTCTTAGCTGGCTTCGAGCTGGGGGGGGTGGGTTCTCTGCACTCACCACTTCGTGGAGTCACTGTGTGCCTGAACGCCTGTGTTTATGGTTTCCTGCAGTCCTGACTGTTTTACAGATTCTCTTTGAAGGCCAGTTAAACCACAGACCATTTGACAGCCGTGGCAGCAGCAGTGCTGTCGGTGGTTCTGTAGACTCACTCACCCAAGTCCCGGGATGCAGCCGAGTCGCTTCAGGCTGATGAACGGGACATAGCGGCTCTTATTGCTCTCAAAGTGCTAATGGCGACTGCTTCTTCGCAACCACTTCCGGCAGCCACACCTATGAACGTCTTAAAATTAAACCATCTGAAACAGACATTGTAGAAGCTTTAAACACGAATCAATCCCCGTCTGTTTGCCATTGCAGTTCCTCCCTGCTGCATTAATGACGTTTCATCAATTGCAGAGCACCTTCTTCTTCCCTATCGGAGAATACGTCCTTAGTCTCACTTGCCTTTAACTTCTGGAAAAGGATGTGCAGCTATTTGTCTGAGTCGTTATTTTAGTCCAACGTCAAATATAATACATACGCTGAAGCAGTAATTGAAAAACCAGCATTTGGAACTCAACCCCACACTTTAGGAAGCATCTGCGATTCTGGTAACCAAATTTTTGAGGGCCCTTCTGTCTTGGTTGGCAGTTAAGTTACTCTTTGCTCTTCCGCAGATTCCTTATGGAAAAGAGCCAGATTCAATTAAGCTCCGGAAGAAATTCTGGGATTCCCTGAGTTTGGCTTCTATCCATGGCAGACCGTCAAGCCTTGTAACTTCCTGTTAGCCTCTGCACATGAAGAAGTTTGATTACTGGTGCTTTTCCTACCAGTTTGTTTGTACTAATACAACAGACGTACATGGTGTCTGCACCCGATTATGTGTAATATACATAATCCAGCGGAGTGTATTTGGAGAGGAACAGGGTGTGATCCATACTGCACCGGGGCTGAGCAGAACTTACAGCTGCATAAAAAGACCAGATACTCGCAATCTGCAAACAGGAGGATTTGGAGGTTGGGGTCTTTCACAGCAGGGGTGGCTACAAAGCAAAAATGCGGGCTGGGATACAGGAAATTCCAAATGTGCAGAGTTTGCTCGGCAGAACCTGGGGGGAGGTGTTTTGGGGACCATGTGGTGCAAGGCAAGGAAGGGGTCCTCTCTGCAAGCTTTACTTTCCACCCCCACTTCATAGTGCAAATGCTCTGACAGGTGCCAGCACGCTCGGGGGTGAAGAAGCAAGCCCAGTATCATCCACGTGGCGGCACTTTTGAAGATGAGATCCATTCTATAAGTACACCTGCGTGCTCTGGTAATCACAGGGAAAGCAGGTTGGCAGAATGCAAGGTGGCCCGTCTTTGCTGCTATGATAACCTGCATCTGATAAGCGAGGCCCTTGTAACGCAATTCCTTTTCGCGTTCGTCACCAGTCCCCAAGGTCTAAATCAACTGATTTCTATTTAATTTTTTAGTTCAACTGTACAGCTTTGAAATCCAGTGCCAGTGGCAAAACAGGAACATGAAATATGTTATGTGTCTTGTGGAAACTTCTTTTGTTTGTGCAGCATTCTTATCATGCTTGCTTATTACAGTATTTACAGTTTGTAAAGAAAATCAGGCAGGCTTATCTTTATAAGACTTCGTAAAGTTGTTTATCAAGGTGGAAATTTCACGCTTATTATGATTTGTTGGACTTAATTTGTTTGCTTTTCACACTAGTGGAATTAAAACGGAGCCCACTGTTTTCAGTCCTGCATTGCCTGAACTTCATAAGTTCACTGTATTTGAATTAAATCAGATGGACAATAACATGAATGTATACACTCGGCTGCCAAAGGTATAATGCAAAAGACCCCCAAAGTGCTGGGAACAAGATGTGCACATTAAGTAATTCATTGTTTTTTGCTGGTGGAGCGCTCACCTTCTGGCAATGTTCACATTAAAAGTGCCTTTTGCAGATTAACACAAGTTCTTTGTGAGTGCTGATGTTTCTGCTGTGTGACTCAGTGTTAAGGTTGTTCAGGTGTTCAGGAATTCCCTGCGCTGTTTCCACCCTTGGAACGCAGAAGGTTTGCCAGCTGAACCAAACCTTTTCTTGGATGTGTCGCCCGGTGCCCTGGGATCCAGCCAGCGTGTGTGAGACTCCACCACCTTTCAGGAGTCCCCAGACTTCCCTTACTTGGTCAAGCTGGTCCTTTTCAAACTTTGATGGGGTGCCTCACCACTGTATGCAGGCCTTATAGATCAGTGACTGGCAGAATACAGCAAAACTCTCCACAAAGAAGTGCAAACAGTGTGTTTTAAATAAATCTTTTTAATGTTTTAGGTAGGGGGAAAATATACTTTCAGAAAACCTTAAAAATGGATCTTAAAATGATGTGACTGCTGTTAACCAAGAGCTTATGGACATTGATATGGACATTGGACAATTTTAAGTGCTTACAGTAACCCCGGGATCAAATCAGATAAGAGAAAAACAAAAGCATTGTTCATGAAGCTATTTACTGCCACCGTTTATTTAAATGGAAGATTATGTATAAATTATTATAACCGTAAGTATTTTAGCCATGAACCAACATAATTGTTCAAAAACACAGGCTGAGATGTTGCTGCATTAATGACATGAGTGGGCTCCAAGGAAAACACCAATGACACCCCCCCCCCCCCCCCCCCCCCGCCTCCATCTTTGGGGATTGTGACCAATCAGCTGGGACCCCAGTCACTTCCAGGATGACTTGCGTGTCACTTCCTCTGCCCGAGTCAGCACCAGTGAGGGGCCCAGAACAATTAAGACAGGAAGCCAGAACAGCAGAACTGCAGTCAAGCAAGCAGGATCTGCATCAAAACAAGGCAGCCGTCAGTCAGCAGCAGGACAACACAGCTGATCCTGTCTCTCCCTCACACACACGCTCAGACACGCATCCTCTAATGATGGCAAACACACAGAAATCTCTCTGCTTACATTCACAGTATCTAGCCTCATGAAAGAATGTTCTCCAAGACATTTTGAGTATGGCTTATTTTCATTTCGCTAATCACATCCTTTCAAGTCACACGTTCTGTTATTCGTGAGAAATGTGCGTTATGTCATGAGGTTCTGCTGAATAGCATTGTCTTGCTGGGCTCTTGCTTAAACCTAGAGAAAAGTATTCCTGTCCGTGGGAACACAAGGTATTCACGTAAATAAAACTCACAGGCACCGGTCTGGCAGGGTTGGCCCCCACCTGGATGAGGTGCCCTCTTATCCCGAGCTTCCTGTGTCCCACCAAAGAAGTCTCCATGTCATAAGTACAAGGCAGGGCAGTGTTTTTCCCCCAGTGCCAAATGACCTTTGACCTGACAGTCGCATGTGACTGGTGTCCAGGAGGTTCACTGAAGCGTCTTTCCCCATCTTCCTCCACAGCATGCTCTACACCCCTCCTGCTGCGGGCTTTTGCTTCTCATTTGTCATACAGGCAGCAGAGCTGAGTATTTCCTTGTTTTTGCTTCGAGTGTGTTTGGCTGAACCCCCCCGCCCCTGCTGGTTAGCAGCTCAGGCCGTTGTTTGGGCATGCTCTCACAGACGAGTTTCAGCTACATGTGCTCATGCACAGCCAGGCTGTACTCGAGCCAAAACACGGGTGTAGTATTTTTACAGAATGCTGCTGTTTTCCCAAACTAAATGCAAATCTCAGTTGTGTTACTGTGATTTTGCTTAGGGGTCCAAGCATTGTTAGCTGCAGGATCGCTGTGGTTTTTTAAAATTTGTTTTTTATTTATTGCCAAGGTTCAAAACTTTCCTTTGTGTTTGGCAGTTGGAACATAGTCTAACATATGATGATCAGAGACATTCTCTAAAGTTGCCTGCCTTAAAATGTTTACATAATGTATATAGTAAGAACAAAATATTAATTGCAAAAGTGTGGGTCAGGCTGATATTACTGACACTGAGAGCTCCACCCTAAAGACATTATGGGTCATGCTGTTTGCATAATGTACTGTAAGTGACCAGGGTCTCAGGCTGAGCAGAGTCGTGTTGTCAAGAGTCAAGCGGATTGTGTCAGTTGGAATCTTTTCCCAATTGTCTCATAAATCCCAGGGGACAAAATACGATTATTTTGTTTAGTTTTGCTCGTCTCTATGACTGTAATTGTTTGCTGTTGATAACGGGCAAATAGTTCTGAAACCACAAAAGGAGGAAGCAGCATAACAGAGAGGATCACACTCTTTATGGCAACTATGAATCAATAAATGAATAAATGAAAACAATGTAACATCCGTATTCCGCCGGTGGAAAAAGTTCGCCGAGTCGGGGCAGTGCTCAATCTGGGGGCCAGATTTAATAAGTGTTGCTGTTTCATTTTTCCCAAGATTCAGTGAGGCCCTGATGTTTAGAGGCTATAGACTGTGCATTAATGCAGCCCTGTGCAACTTACCCACAATACCATAGTGACAACACCTATCCTGGAATCAGCCAAGAGATTGGTTCGTCCCCTCAACATTGTGCACCTTGAATGAGAAGTGGTACCTTTAGGGCTCTTGAGTAATTTCCCTTCGAGGATCAATACAGTTTGTCTGATTCCGATTCTGATTCTCACTCTCCGTCTTACTTATCACTTAAGAGTGAGCAGAGTATTTAAATACTACCTTCCTGCCACAATCAACCACACACACACAAAGTGTCCAACTTGTAAGAGAACCTAATAATCCAAGAACAAGGAACAAGGAGGTCTTAATCTTTTTTTGGTAAATCAGAGGGAATTCATCTGACCAACATCTTTGGAAATAGCTTTTCTGCCCATTGGCAATAGCTACTTTTTCCAACCAATTAACGTGACAGCGCCCGCCCTCTGGGTGTGCATTCTCTCTCTCTGCTTCCCTCCGCATTCTGCACTCTGCCTAAATGTCGGCTCTGCCTTTTGCTGACTATCATCAGTGAGTCGGACACATGTTACTTACAATTCCTGTCATTGGCTGGTGCAGCTGCTGCACCTCCATCTCACAGGTGACTCATGATCCCTCACCATCTTGTCCTTCTCCATGCTACTTCACTCTGCTGACCTGGCATCACCAAAACCATTTGACCCACACCTTTATGACACGTGGGAGCCTTTATCACGATTTAGGACTGGTTACAGGGTTGAGTGAAGTAAGCTGCCGTCATTTGCATCTCAAGGTCCCAAACCAGGCGTTGCTTTCAGACTTTGGATCAGCAGTTCCCATTTTTAACCTTATTTTTGCATTATTTCACAGCTGCAACCTTTCAGGTATTACCAGATACATGGATAGTTGGGTTATGGAGCTGAGGTACAGTCCTGAGTCACATGCCTTGTATCTTAGCTACTGCCAACAATGGAGTGGATCTTCCCATGTTTGAGGGTCATCTGTGGGTATTTTGAGGGTTCCCTGTGCAGCCTTGATTGTGGACAGGCTGCCTTGAATGAAATAAACATTAGAAGATATGAAAACCTGACCCTCTTTGATGGGGAGCACCGCTTAGCCATTGGAATCGCATCATTTTTTATCATCTTCAGGATATTTTTGGCTGGAAAAAGGAGACACAAGAGTTTTGCTGTCTCAACAAAAATCCAAGAGAGTAGGGCTCCCAATCTCTCCTGAAACACCCAAGATGTAAGGCAATTGTTTGGAGGCTCATGGCATCATCAATGGCCTGTCGACAGCAGTAGCAGCAATGTTGGAAGTGCTACTGTACGTCTCCAGTAGGTTCTGGCTGCCTTGGTCTGGCTGGTATCCACCGGCTGAGGTGCATTCCTATGGTATTGTGGTCTCAAGTCAAGTCAGAACCAGGGTTTCCAACTACATTTAAGCTGCTTTCAACAGCCAGTGACGGGAGGCGTTTGAAGAGGCTTGATGCACATGTCTTGCGAGGCTGAAAACCACACATCCCACAGCATTTGGGCCGAGTTGTTTCACTTCCCAAGCAGTGGGGAGGTTAAAGCGTGGGGCCAGCAGTTCCCCAAGGAGCAAGTTCTGTATGGGTATTAGCAGCACTGCCTTGTCCTCCAATGTAGCTGGGATTTACTGTGATGGTTGCTGAGCCGAGGGGGATCCTCAGGGCTTGTAGGGTGGGCTGAGGAGAAGTGAACATGGACGAGTGCCACCTGGTAAAGCTAACTGCAGTTAGGAAGGAGAGAGTTAAGAAGGTCAGAAGAAAAACACAAAAGTGCCGTACAGTGTGGGCTGCGGGCCGGTTATGTAGGATGCTGTCATGATAACGTTGACTAAGAAAGGAAAGGGAGAAAGGAATGTGAAAGGTGGGGAGGCTGTGGACTGAACAGGGGCTTACTAGAGCTGCTGTTTTCTCTTCTTTTTTTTTTTCTTCTTTTAATCGTCGATGCCCTTCGCAGAATTGAGAGGAGGCAGGTGAATTCCAGAGTTATTGGTTTTGGGGGGCATTTGCATGGTAATGGGGTGGGGAGGAAACGCCACCTGGAATGGGCAGAAGAGTTATACGATTGAGCAGTTGAGCTGGATGAGTTTGAGGAATGACAAGTTAGTTCACTGGAAGGATGAGGAGGTGTGAGGTGACAGAGGGAGACCACAGAAACACCACACAGATTTCCTTCAATTTAGAAGGGATTAAAGATCAACTGCACAGGGCTGTTTTGCTGTAAGACAGTGCTACCTGATTGTTGCACCTTGTTGGGACAAATGGGAAACATCAGAAGTGAAGGTAACATACTGCATAACACCGGGAACTTCTGACAGACTATGTCAGTATTGACTTACATTATGTCAGCTTCCTGTATGAAATGAACCTCATTGTAGACAGTCTTACTAAAGTGCTCATTGTCAGGAGCTTGGATCCCAGGATGGTGGTTATGTTGGTGAGATGTGAGTGTCACAGTGGTGGGAAGATTGGTGCCTCCTGGGTCAGCAGTCAGATCACATGAGACAGTGAGTGTGACTCACAGCTGCTTCTTCCCTGAAGTTCTCTCTCTCACTCGCTGCCATACTGCTGATGTCACCATTTTTTCACCAATCCCAAGTCTGCCCCTACTTCAGCGCCTTCCCGACCCTTCCCATCCCCTCTTGGGCTTCCTCAACGCCTTATTAAAAATAGGCGGGTTATTTATAGTAATGTCCCGCTCCCCTGCATTTCAATGCTGGAGATCGGAACACCAGAACCAGGGCTTCCAGCTTTTGTTCTGCTAGCGGTTCTCACGACTTTCACTTTCGTCCCAGGCCCTGTTTGCTGAACACATTCCACAGAAGGCCCCAGCCATGTCTCGCCCCCCACCCCATGCTATTCACCCATGGCGTTATCACGTTAGTGCATGGCTGACGTGACTGTGGGCCCTGAGAGAGCTCGTGAACCGTCTCGGTTCCTGCGCCTTCTCTGCCTTTCGGATGTTTGTTTTAAGATATCGTGAGTCACTGTGCATACAGAGGAACGCCGACTCCTTCCCAGTGCAATGTCCGGTCCTGATTACTCCTGCTGTTAGCTTTCTCTGAAGAATAGGCGAAGAATAATGCCTCATTGGTCCGACATCTTCAGCTCTGTCATAGGATTCAATAGCAGGGCCCCTGTCAGTCTGCAGAGGAGAAATATGTGAAGGACACAAAGCCCCTTTTTTACTGCTGGGTATGAGGTTATAACCCAAATTCTTCCCCAGTTCTGTTCCCTTGTCTTAAGACTGTGGGATGGAGGATCATTAGGGGGCAGTAATGATTCAGCAGGCTGAGACTCTGTGCTGGTAGTTGGAAGATCACCGGTTGAAGCCCCGGCCTCGACAGTCGCATATGTGTGGGTCCTAAAGTGAGGCCCTTATCCCCCAAGCCCTAGGGGCGCTGCATGCTGGCTGACCCTGCGATGTGACCCCCAACTTATGGAGAGCAAGATGGGATATGGGATATGGGCTAGGAGGTAAGGAGCGTGTACTATATCCAGGCTGGAAGGTGAGGAGCGTGTACTATATCCAGGCTGGAAGGTGAGGAGCGCGTACTATATCCAGGCTGGAAGGTGAGGAGCGCGTACTATATCCAGGCTGGAAGGTGAGGAGCGCGTACTATATCCAGGCTGGAAGGTGAGGAGCGCGTACTATATCCAGGCTGGAAGGTGAGGAGCGCGCACTATATCCAGGCTGGAAGGTGAGGAGCGCGTACTATATCCAGGCTGGAAGGTGAGGAGCGCGTACTATATCCAGGCTGGAAGGTGAGGAGCGCGCACTATATCCAGGCTGGAAGGTGAGGAGCGCGTACTATATCCAGGCTGGAAGGTGAGGAGCGCGCACTATATCCAGGCTGGAAGGTGAGGAGCGCGTACTATATCCAGGCTGGAAGGTGAGGAGCGCGTACTATATCCAGGCTGGAAGGTGAGGAGCGCGTACTATATCCAGGCTGGAAGGTGAGGAGCGCGTACTATATCCAGGCTGGAAGGTGAGGAGCGCGTACTATATCCAGGCTGGAAGGTGAGGAGCGTGTACTATATCCAGGCTGGAAGGTGAGGAGCGTGTACTATATCCAGGCTGGAAGGTGAGGAGCGTGTACTATATCCATATATATGATTGGATGGGACTGTGTTTTGAAGGGGGACCCTCCCTTCTTCTCTGAGTGCAGTGCCCCCCCCCCCCTTACTATTTTGGAAAATCCCAGATGTTTAGTATTAGCGAGTCAGCTCTCCATCTCAGATCTTTTGGTTGCTACTCCCCCCAACCGCAGCCCCCCCCCCTTCTGCCTGTTCTCTGCACAGCACGTTTATGGCACGGCAACAAATGTGAATTCGCTGGACCGGGTTGCTTCACTGAATCGCTGATTTTTGGTGGACCATGTGGAATCCTACCAGGCGTCTCCCAGTCACACCTTCCGCAGGCTTACAGAGCTTATAATAACGAGACCAGAGTCCGTTTCTGTGGAAGTGTTCCTGCCCTTCTACCTCATTGTCTTGAGGCTAATCTAAACCAACACTTTATGATTCAGAGTCACCTTAGTATTGGGTGTTAATTAAAGCTGCTATTTTCTTTGGGTTTCATAAAGTGTCTGTTTATCTGTCTCTCAGTCAGTCAGTCAAACTTCCCGTCCACCATGTCCAACAAAATGCAGCCAAAAGTTCAATAATTCAGTCACATTTCATTACATAAAAACATAATCCTTGCTTTGTTTGCCAAGCATGTGTAATAAATGTGAACAAATCCACACAATTTACCAGGCATGAACATTAACCTGCTAAGCTAATGACCAGCATCCCCAGTCTGCAGAGTCGGTGTCGTAGCAGATTCAAAATGGCCCAGTGAGCCACACTGGTAGAATGAGGCGATTTCCTTTTCCTCTGTTTCGATGCAAAACTTGATGCTGTGAGTGGAGGCCTGGTTATGCGGCTGACGGCATCAGGCAGTATGGCAAGTCTGAGCATTTCCACTGCAAAAGGCTACAGCAGGTGCATTATTAAGAGAGATGGTCACATGGTATCGGGAGTAGTTCAGAGTTAGGGGCCTTGTGGTGACATCACTCTACTGAGCATGTGAAACCCCATGACCTTCTGAGCACGAGTCCTAACCCACAGGGCCGCGCTCTGCCCCACAGTCTCAGTTGCACTTCTGATCTGACCTGTGCCCTTCCCTCTTGCCCCTCCTCCCCCAGCACGGACAGGGAAGGTGATGGGAGAGTTCACCCAGCTATACGAACAGCAGTACCCGGTTGCCCTTTTTAACAAGATGCGCTTTGAACTTGAGGCCAACGGGGGGCCCCAGTCTCAGCTTCTACAGCGCAAGGTAAGAGGCGGAGCCTAGTCTGGCTCAGCCAATCTCTGATCTCTTTGTTATGGAGTCAGGTAAAGCTACACACACTGTGTTCAGCTATCCCATCTGCCTTACAAATATCCATCCATTTGCCACAACTGCTTATTTAATACACGGTCACGATTAGCTTGGACCTTTTCCCAGCATGCACAGGGGTCGAAGGAGAGGATACCCATTCCAGAAAAACATGTTAGGCTGTTGAACTTGTTTTAAATATATAGTGACAGAGAATGTTATCTAATGTCTAAGAAGATAAAGTTTGAGTTAAAGGACCAAGTGAGTAAAGGATAATTAATGTAAAAACATACAGCACCAGAGCCAGAGCAGAGGTGGGATTTTAACCTCCACCTCTGGAAGTTTGGTTTGGGGTAACAGTTCTACCTACTGATCTCCTGCTGAAAGTACAGGGTGCCATTGTGGGCAGACGGAATGCCCACCTTAGGCACCAGGGTGTGTTTTGCATATGACAGTATACATTAATTTGTACTGGTTCCACACAATTGTACGATGCCAGGTCAGGAGCGGTTTCCGGAGGGGAACCGGCGTCGATTACGACCCAGTGGGTGTCTCACCATTTCAGTCAGTGCAGTTTTAATCTCTACTTGCTGAGGACCGGTGTACTTTCGAGAGACGAGTAGATGTTTCAACCCACAATGTTTTCTTCAGTACAGGAAGTACGGGAAGTCTCAGGGTACGACAGAGCAGCTTGGTCACACTTTTCATGAGAAGCTGCTGGTGCAGGCCAGGTCAGGTCGCTCTGCTTATTTCACTGCCAGCGACACTAGCCTTCTTTCAAGGACTTTCCGCCTGCAGGATCTGACCTCAGTCACACCGAGGAAGCCACTTGTCTGCCGGTGGTGGAACGCGAGCACCTCCACTGGCAGCTGCTCACCGTCGCTCTCGCTGCCGTTCACACAGGCCCCCCTAGAGGACAAGTCCATATTCTCCGGCAATTTGTTCCAGTACCTGGAGGAGAACAAGAAATGGCGCAATCGGTTCTTCTTCATCCCAGACTCCCATGTCGTCAACTACTACGAAAACAAGCTGGTGAATGAAAGCACACTTTTCCAACGCTATCTCTCTCTCCAGCCACCCCTCCTGTTACCCGCGCTCGCTGTACTGCTATAAAATGTCCTTTTCATTAATCACCTTCATCCAGGTGCCTGTACTCCAAATATTTGTTCTAGCTGCTGACTCCATTTTGGTTGCCGCCCTCTCGCACCCTTAAGGCTCACGAACGGGGGCTCCACCCCAAGGGGACCATCAACTGTGCTGGGTACCGTGTGCTCAGCTCGGTGGAGAAGTACCTAGAGCTGCTGGAGACCACACTGCCTGGTGAGCTGGGGGCAGCAGTGGGGAGGAGGGGCAGGGTGTCACCGGGAAGTTGGGAGTGAGGGACGCAGTAGGAATGTGGGGGGTGGGGGGGGGGGGTTATGGTAGATTGCAGAGGTAGCTGCTTCTCAGGGTTTATTCATCACGCCGTTGTGCAACCTGTAAACCAGCCAGTTCATGGGGGGGGGGAGGGGTTGTTAATGAACTGCACGCTGGGAGGGTGAGTGAGTCATGTGGGAAGATAAAGTGTCCTGTGAGTCAGTTCTGGATAGATGGGTGTAGGATCTTTTGTATGACATGCGTGCCTGTGTGCATGAATGTGTTCCCTGTGTCCCCGTGTGCATGAATGTGTTCCCTCTGTCTGTCTGTATGAACTCGTCCCCATATGTGTCCCCTCTGTCCATGTGCGTGAGCATGTCCCCTCTGTCCATGTGCGTGAGCATGTCCCCTCTGTCCATGTGCGTGAGCATGTCCCCACTGTCCATGTGCGTGAACACTTCTTGGCCTCCGGCGTCACCTTTCCAGGCGTGAAGGCCAAACCAGGCAGCTCGCCGGGCCTGAAGTGTGCCACACAGTTCCCCATCCTCCTATGGCATCCGTACGCCCGACACCAGTACTTCTGCGTCACCACAGAGAAGGAGCAGCAGAAGTGGCTGGCCGTCTTTCAGGACTGCATCCGGCATTGCAACAATGGTGAGCCCCACCCCGTCTCCAGCCGCTCTCCCCACTCAAGCACTTACAGCGTGATGCCGGCAGCCTAGTGGAGGTACTGAAGGGTGATTCGCTGTTTTCTCTGAGTAGCTATGTCGTAATAACAAAGCAACTCAGATTCAAAGTATTTAGATATATAACTCAAACAGAAAGGACGTCTCGTGGTACGTGACCAATGAGAAAGCCAGTCTAGATGGCTGTCAATGGTGTCATTGACCTCATTCAAAGGTTATTATTGGTTAAATGACCTCATTCACAAAACCCCGTAAAGAGTTTGTCAGCAAGTCAACAATACAAATCAGATGATGATCTCTTAACTGGGCTACTTAAAGCGGCATGTCTGATTAAAGGGATGGTGCAGACCACGTGACCATTTGTAGTCGATGCCTTTCGGTTTTCCCTAGGCACTTAGGATGCAGCCTCTGCATTTTAGAAGAAATTGCTCAAAGATTCCTCGCTGTGGGAGGGAGCAGGGTCCTCATTTTCCCAGGGAACAGGGTTCACGAGGGGCCAGGAGGAACAGAAGGCAACATGAGATGTAAACATGCAGTTTCGTCAGGAATGGGAAAGGCATGTCAGGTATCCGAAACGGGCAGTTTGCCCAGAAGCTGGTAGCAGAAAACATTATGGTTCATTTCTACTTTTATGTTTACATTTCATTACAAGCATTTCATAACATCAATGATTCCTGAGCCAGTATAAGTTATATCTTTCCATAAACGCCATAATTTTAGTCAGTTTAGCATTTTTGCCTGACATGGCATAGAATTAGACCCACTTAGATATTGATATGACTGGTTATACCCTGGCTAGTTGCACAGCGGTACAACATATAGGCTCAGCAACCTGCACCATTCTAAAAACCCAAATTCAGCTTCCCTTACCGGCTATATCTTCGGGACCGGAACATTACACGGTACTGTGTTCCCGTATCTCCAGACCATTAAGGAGAAGCTTCAGATCGCTCTCTTAATTAGATGACTGTCTTAACAACGTGCCGTAACAGCTGGCCTGCCAGCACTCGTGTGCAAACGTGCTTCTGCTTTGCCAGAATGACGAGAGCTTCCTCCGGTTTGGTTTCAATCAGTACCCAGGGAGCTGGGCAGCCTTAGGATCTGTTGGCATGCGGTGATGTCGATCACAGTAAACACAATGTGTCACCTATAAAACACATATTCAGTCTTAATGGCATGCTTGCACTTTGCCAGGCCGGCCACAATGCATGCAAGTAACTGCTATGGTTTTTCCTACAGGGAAACTTTGTCACCGTATGAGTTATAGAACAGCTGTCCTTTCTCATTGTACCTAAAGTGGGTGCATTTTCTAACGGCCTTCACTTCCTGTTCGAGCGTTTCTCTTCTGTTAATGATCCATGGCGCATGTCCCATGTACCTTTTCCAGTTTCTGTTTTTAATCACATCCTTTGTTCCCATTGGATCTCCTCCATGTTAAATCTTCTGTCCTCAGTAGCACCCCCGTATCCTGTTTGGTGACCCTCACCACTCTGCGTCTGCCTGAGGATGAGCAGACCCACAGGGCGTCGATCCTCCTTACCCCGTAACCTTGTGCTGCACTGTAGGCACGGCAACTGTGGAATTCTCACACAGTCAGGCGGCTCCTCCAGACCACATTACCCACAATTCCCATAGCAACAGAGTGCTATTCTAGTGTCCTCCATTCACGGGGAAGACTATATTTGCAGCTGTTAGTTCTCTTCTTGTCATGATGCTTGGCTCCAGTCCATCTCTGCTATTTAGATGTGATGCCTAACCCCCCAGGTACTGATTATGAAGGGCTGTGCGGGTTCAGAGTAAACATTTGTGTGAACTTTTCTTTGGCTTAGATATCGTTCAGAGCTTCCCCCCAGAATGGAAAACAGCAGGCGAGAAGTCACAGGATCAGCTGCTTGCCAGGATTTTAATTCTTCAGACGGACACAGTCACACATTTTACTCAGAAATTAAAAAGCGATGATGATTGTCAGTCACTGCCTCCTGTACGTGCCCAGCTGATGTGTGTTAATCTCAGCGTAGCTAGTGTGCACTAGCACAGAACTAATTTAATGTCTCATGACATGAAGGTGCTTGGGTGTGGAGAGAAGTTGATGCAGTCAAGACCACATGCTGAGCGAGGTAGTCGCCCGCTGGATTTGCAAGCGTAAGTGGGCGGGGCCCAAGGAGCCATTGTCTGGGCTGTCAGCATAGCAACCGGCAAGGTAAACAGTCGGTCCTGGTCGATTCCTGGGAACGGGAACATCGTGGTTCAGCAGCCTCTCCATTTTGCCGCTGGCAGCTCCGTCAGCAGCTTTTCAGCCGGCCAGATAATTTAACGATAAGATAAGGCAGAACCTAATTGATCTCTCTGAGAGGAAATTTCTTTGTCCCATACCACAGAAAGTAATACAACCATTGATAAAGTGAAAATAATACAAAAAAAGGATAACGTAAGTAAAAAGACAAATACATAAAGGAAAACGTTAATAAAATAAACATTAAGGTAATGAAGAATAAATAAGAAAACTGTGCAAAACAATGTACCACTATGAGTAATATAGTGCAAAATGGCTGTTGCGCAAGTCAATTCACAATACAGGTAGCAGTGGAGGAGACAGCATTGTACATTCATATGGCAGAGGGGATAAACGGGCAATGGTAGGGCTGTCATGGGCTATGTAGAGAAAAGGACTGTGACCTTTCAGACTGATACCAAACGGGCAATGGTAGGGCTGTCATGGGCTATGTAGAGAAAAGGACTGTGACCTTTCAGACTGACACCAAATGGGCAATGGTAGGGCTGTCATGGGCTATGTGGAGAGAAGGACTGTGACCTTTCAGACTGATACCAAACGGGCAATGGTAGGGCTGTCATGGGCTATGTAGAGAAAAGGACTGTGACCTTTCAGACTGATACCAAACGGGCAATGGTAGGGCTGTCATGGGCTATGTAGAGAAAAGGACTGTGACCTTTCAGACTGACACCAAATGGGCAATGGTAGGGCTGTCATGGGCTATGTGGAGAGAAGGACTGTGACCTTTCAGACTGACAACAAACAGGCAATGGCAGGGCTGTCATGGGGTATGTGGAGAGAAGGACTGTGACCATTCATACTGACACCAATCATGAATTTCATAGCTCAGCATTTCAAGCTGTGTTTTGTGAAAATGGATGAGGACTGGAGCAGAGGCGTCTGGGACGTGGTGGTGATCACGCCTCCTTTTTCCACTCCACCTGCGCAAGGTGGAGGCTTAGAGAGGGTGTGTCCCCAAGAGCTTCGCCAGGAGAGCGGAATTTTCACAGCACCCAGCCAAACAGCCAAATGTTTTCTCGCGGAGGATTACAAGCGGTCTGCAAGTCCGTGCATGTGCACGACGCCAAGGAGGAGGTTCTCGTGACTCAGAAGTCTCTCCCCTAAATATCTAACAGCATATTATCTTCTTTTTTTACTCTCCTCTTGCAATTGCTTATAAAATTTCAGTGGTTTTTAATACATACAAATCATAGCTGCACCTATAGCGCACCGCACTGATGACCTGAACCACAGAACTACGTGCCTGACCTCACCACACGAGGCACTAAACCTCTGTCGTCACTGTGCACCACAAGAATGGGGTTTTGGCAAATGCTCTGAAGAGTCTTTGTCTTAGTTTTCTTTTCTTTTTTTCTGGAAGGGTAAAGGTCATTTTTGGATTTCTGACCAAATTACCTCTTCCCGGTGCTTTCAAATCCTGCTCTTGGTTTTTTTTTTTTTTTTTTTTGCTTTGCGTAATTGCCTGAGTACAAATAACCATGCTGAGGGACTCAGGCTGGAGGTTTACAGTTGCTCAGAATGGGCCTTCACTTAATCAGGCTAGTCTTTATCAGGCTGGTCTAATTGTTTCAGAATCTCTGAGTATTTATAGCTGAGAGGCTTATTTTGGAGTCAGGCCAAAAGTACAGACGTGTCCTCTCTTCTGTTCTGCTGTCGACATCCTGGATGAGGTCATCAGTAAATGGAGTCTATTGTGTGATTTAGCCTTGGGGCTCTTCAGAGAGTCTGCCCCCATGTCTCCAAAACTCGCCTCGTGCTTTGCCTTTTCCGTAACCCAACTTGACCTCCTACCTCTATTTGTGAACCTCATCAAGGGGGGCTCTGTGTCGGTCTCCTAGTGTTCTGCCTCGTCACTAGATGTGTGTGACGGCGGGGCCAGTAGCCAGCGGGCTCCTGTCATCGGAGGCATCTAAACGGCCAGCGGTTGAGGCATGTTGGCACGTGGAAGGTGATCCCTTTGGTGGGCGGGGTCAGATTAATACATCAGTTATCCTAGGGTATAGCCTATGGTTCTGGCAAACAGCAGGGCCCCGCCCCACCTCAGGAAAAATGGAAGAGTTAGTTAAATCGGCAACACCTGAGTACCCGTGCTGCTGTCAGCCGAGGGCCTGCAGGTACGTCAATCCGTCTATGCAGTGAGATGAGCCCAACGTGACTCTGAGCACATGGGGGGTCAGTTTCGGCATCTCCTCTAGCTGAGGGGCTCCGGTCCTCAGGCTCCCAAGCCTGCCTAGCTTTTTTATGGGAGTTTAAGTGGGTTAAATAGACCATGCATGCAGGCCCTCCCTGTCCCGGGAGCAGGATTCGGGCTCCCTCTAAGACCTGGCCTGCAGCAGCAGGTGAGGTTCCTCAGACTGGCTGACGCTGGGCCGTGCAGGCAGCTGGGACGCCACAACCCGGAGGCCTACAGCCTTGGAAGTGACATGGGCTCTGTCCAGCTAAATAAACATGGGGGGGGGGGGGTGGACCTGGGAGATCTGGAAGCATCTGACCTTGTGGCTTAATGTGTGGCATCTATTCAGAATCCACTGACAATCTCAGAAAAAGGTTTTTCAAAGAACCTCCTCAGCAGTACTCGGTCAATATTATCGCCCATTTTATGGCCACTTTTATGAAATCTCCCTTAGTTGGCTGCACGGCTGTATATAATCTCTTGACTATAAATGGCAGAGATGCAGGATCATAGGGTGTCCAGAAACAAAAGGTTTCTGGAAGCCTTTCTGATGTGTGGCTTTTTCTGTAGTATTGTGGATTATGACTTAATGGACAGGTGACACACTCAGGGAGCAGCAGATAATCATTCTTCTCTGCATTTCATGCCTTTTGTTGACTCTTTTTTTCCAAATGTATATGTTTTTGCCAGAGTAATTGAGGTTAACACCTCGCTTCAGGGAATAACAGCCAGGCCTCGCCTTAGTCACCCAGCTACCTGGTGTTCTGAACATTTATTTTGTGGTGAGTAATGAAGGGGAAGGGGAGCATTTACGAAGGCTACATTTACACTCGCAATAACACACACTGCGACTTTAACTCCTCCGGAGTGTTAACAAGAAAGGTATGACTGTGGATTACAGGTTAATCAGAAGAGTTTCACTCCCACCCAACACGTTTAAGTGTTTATTTCTGAAGGTTACACAACTCTTTGGAGGATGAGTCACTCTTAACGAAGCTGTTGCTTCCTAATGCATCCATTGAAATTACGGAATATTAGGATCATTTAAGTTAAAGAGAGGAACAATGATTCTGTTAATAAAAAATAAAACAGGCTGTTGTTATTGATGCCTTAAGGGCTAAATCGTTAATATATTTGTAACTGGTCACCGGTTATTTCGCTTGCTGCACATCACATACAGGAAATGCAGTTTTCAGTTAAATATTAATTATGGTGTTTAGCTCGTCAAGTCGTCATGCCTTTCCGAGCCCAGTATATGTACAACAGCTGCAAGCAAGGGCAGAGAGCATGTTTGCCTCACTTGTACGACAAAAGCATCTGCGAAATTAAATGAAAATTCAATGTTTGTTACAGCACAGCCGTTATCTCATCTTCTAGAATGACAGGATTTCTTTGGCGATTAAGCGCAGCCTCCCACCAGCGCAGCCTGAATTCTCCTCCTGCGGCGTTTTCATTGCTGATACGTGTCCGTCCTGTTTGCTGCCGTTCTCACTGCTCACTTCCTGTCTTTTTCCTCTAGAAATGAATCAACATACGCAGCACTTGGTCCCACACACACACACACACACACTCTCACAAATGCACAGCAAGCACGAACAGGAAGTCTGTGGTACACAATCCTGAATGCATTCATAGGTGGACACTCGCAACCATTTCTATGGGGGAAAACTCTAATCCCAACATGACGACCTTAACCATAAGTATCCAAACAAAATATGAGACTTTTGGCTAGTTTTTTATTTTCATTCACTGAAAAATGGTACCCATAATGTTAACATAACAGATTTTTATTGCATTGTGGGGGCCATTTGGTCCCTCCAATGTAATATAAACATACTGTAACACACATACACACACATGTTAGCATTCCTGACTTTATGGCAATTTCCCTTCACTTCACATTTTTATACTATGCATGATCACATTCCTGTTGGACTTGTATAAAAGGCAGTTAAAGAAAGCCTTACTGCAATCTCCTAAATTGTATTTTTTAAGATTTTATAGTTTGTGAGGATATGTTCACAATATTTATTTGGTGAAACCTAAATATAGGCACACACATAGAACTGTCTCCAAAACACTAGATCATTTCTTTTTGTCAGAGCCCAGAAAATTCTGGATGTGGTGGCCCCATTTTGGTGTTTGGGGGGCTGTTTTGGGGGCTGTTTGGGTCTTTCAGTGCCGCCTTCTGTTGATGTAGCCCTGTTTTGGTGTTTTTCACTTGGGTCTGTTAAGCTTCCTGAATGCGAGTATCCAGCTGCAGACGTAAGTCATATTCAGCATCTTCCAGTTAAGGGCCCGCGTTGGAATGCAGGGACCGTGAGGTATGCGTCTCTGTAAACCATGCTTATAAAAACAACTGGAAAACACGGGGAAAAGTTGCAGAATGACTTTGGTGTATGTTGTAATATTTCACTGAATTATGTCTTGCTCTTCTGTAATGAATTTTTGAGCCAAGACATTTTAACGTTAAATGTGGTTTAACTTTGAACTGATCTATATTGGTACCCAGTTGGTTTGTGTCTGGGACCTTGAAACTGACAGTGAAGCACTTGCATTTTTGACCCTTTCTGTTTTTTTCATACTTGGATGCCACCCGTCCACTCCTCCCCCAGAGTTGCCTTAGCTTGAGTCTGAAGGATCTCCTGCTAGTTACTGTTTGTATTCTGTGTTGGCGTTGCCATGGCAAATATTATCACTTCCTTTTTGGAGATGAAACTGCAGCTTATGACTGAGACATATGTCTGCCATTCTAATTCAGAACTCGCCATTTCACTTGTGTGTTATTGATCGATTTACTTTGGAATGTGAATGTACATGTATATGATATATACAGACGCTCCTCTACTTACAAATGAGATACGCTCCGAACGCCCGTTCGTAACTTGAAATGTTCGTAAGTCTTTATTCAACATCATTTTAAGGGTATACGCAAGAACAAAGAACTAGGATGCTGGGAGTACGCACACTATAGTAGGAAACGGGAGCCCAATAAACACAATTAGGACTTACAGTCCTCTTCGTTTGTAAATCTGAAAGTTCATAAGTTGAAACTTCATAAGTAGAGGAGCGTCTGTATATATTTCAAACTTATGCCTGTTATTTATACACTATGCTTAAACTTTAGACCAGCCGGTACTGCGTAGGATCTACCACAGAGCCCCTTTAAGGTTGATGAGTTGTGTGTTCAGAGATGCCTTTTGTATTCTACTACTGTACTGGGCTAATATTTTGGCTGTTACTTTTGCACTCGTGCCCTTTCAGCTGCCTGAAAGGGCTCTGACCTCTGTGATTTAACAAGATTTTTTTTTTCTCACACCATTATTCTCTGTAAACTCTTAACATGAAAGTATGTGTCCTCCGATTTTAAAATTCCCTTCAGAAATTTTACAGGAGATTAGCAAGACATTCTGTCCTGGATTACCTTTGTGCTTTATGAAATTAATTCAGTAAATTGGGATTAATAAATATGATTATTTGTGATATATTAAGCCAGGTGGATTCTTGAAGATGGTCACAATTCCAGGATCAAAGGTCCCAGAACCTTTTTTTTCTGGTGTCCATAAGTCTTCAGGAATTCCAAAGTGAAGGTTTGCCAGTAAAAACAGTCCCTCCTGTAGCTCAGAGCAGGGTGCTGAGAGTCAGAACAGCCCCCGGAGAGAATGGACAGGCTGTATGGAGAGCACTCACAGCAAAGATGTTAATGACCTGTAACTGTTGTGCCATGGAAATGGCCTGGCAGTTTAGGGTATAATTACTCTGTGTGTCAATCCTGGTCCCTCATCCCGCTCTGGATGTGGGGTCCTGAGTGACCCCTGTAACGTTATCGGTGATCTTCTCCATCTGCACAGGCCTGTCGGAGGAGTGCAAGGTGCAGACACCAGCCTTCACGGACTCCGTGCGGCTGTACCGGCAGGCGCACGACCAGTACAGCACGTGGGAGATGATGTGCGGGACGCCCCAGCAGGTGGGTCAGCGTGTGAGCAGGCGAGTGATTCGGGGGCTGAGAAGCATTTTAGCCGCTGGCATCCGGACGTTCACGGGGGTACCTGTGAATATGCTGGTTCTGCTATAAAGTAAAATAATGCATATTTCATTTTTATTATTTTGATGTAGAAGAAAAAGATGAAGAACCTCTACTCTGTTTCTGGGCCTTTCCAATCTGCAGTCATTTTGTCAAAATTAACAATTGCTAACTTGGCACCTTCAGTCTAAATATGACGATTACCAGTCATCAGCTAATTTTAGTGTAACTGAAAACATCTGAATCACTATTTAAAAAAAAAAAAAAACTTTAACAACCTATTTTTAAAAAGGCCAGTTTCGCATGGGGAGGCTTCTCCTCTGCTGCTCTTCACTGTCACTCAAATAAGGAAGTTGTTTTGCTGCTTTTTGTAAGGTATTCCATCCCTAAAGCAAGTATCACATTCCTAACTGGGTAACCCTACCTCCTTATTTTGGAGCTAGTTTGTAAAGTGGGCATTGTGCTGCATGCGTGCTCACACTCCGACACATACGCGCAGTTTAACTTTGGGATCGTTACCCTCAGGCTGTTCATATACTGAACGAGGACTCCAACAACTGACAGGTCACTTTACTTTACCCAGCCTGCCATTTATCCATCTTCATTGACATCTGCAGATACCCTCGCCACCTTGAATTATTGTTATTGTAATCTTAATCTTATTTATGCTCGACATTTTACGTTCTGTTATTTTCCTTTATGTTATGCATTTCCTTTCATGCATAGTCCTGGAAGCAGGTGGAAAGGCGTTTCACTGCGCAGATGTTCAGTGTGTGTTTGTGCATGTGACAAATAAAGCTTGAAACTTGTTAGGGAACCTTCTGTCAGTACTGATGCTGGCTGTGGGGGTGCAGGGGCTGATGGGATATCTGAGCAGATGTCTCCAATACCAGTATGAGGCTCCATTGTAGCATCCCGGGAGACAGGTGGAGAGGAGTGTTTACCTGGCAGGGTGTGGCTCAAGGCCGCCGCCCAGCGACACTCTGTAAGCCCTCATGGGCTCCTGCTTTGTCTGTCTTCCATCCAAGGCTGGGATTCCCCCCCACTTTTTTCTCAGGGTGGTGTTATGACAGGGAGTCCAATCATAATTTAGCAGTGTTAAATAGGGGTGAACAACAATGGAACCATGACAGGAATCATGATAAACATCATTCTCCAAAAGGTAACCTTGAACTGAGCTTCACAAAGAAGGCATTTCATGTTCAGGAGGATCTAGTGATTCATTGGCGTCTCATTTTACAGCACATGCCTTGATGAACTTTCCATAAAAGCTTGTTGTGTGAATTTACCCACTGCCTTGATATATTTTTTTTCTTTGATGTCTCATGAAAACCGTTATGAAAAACATATCTGCGGTTTGTAGTTTGTGTGCCTGTATGTATGTGATGTATTATTGCATATCTGCATGTTTTAATCTCTACATTAAGGATTCTGGAAAACTTAATAATAAAAACCTTTGGCACTGTAAAGCACTCCACCCCTCCGCAGCATTCTTGTATTCATTCTCCATTCTATAGGCTCTTTGATTTATTCCTAAATTTTAGAAATGGACGCCTTTATGAAATCTTCTGCTCCGCCTGTCATGAGGCGATTATCTCCAGTATTCTCTATAAGCCCCATGGCTTGTTGGCCTCTGATGATGCTGTGGAGCCATTAGCAGTGACTCCGTCTGAGCTCTCTGTCCCACCCCCAGCTGCCACAGGTGGGGCTCAGTCGTCCCCCCCCCCCCCCCACCTCCAGTCTCAGGTGAACTAGCATGTTTCTGACGCAGTGTATGAATATGTCATGGGAAGTACAAAACAGTTTGTTTATTTAAGTTTAAAGATGACTTAAGATTTGAATTAAAGTTTAAAAACTTGTCTGTGAGCCTCATGAAAGGCAGGGCAGCAGACAAGAGGATACATACCTGCCCTTGAGGAGCCATTGTACCTTTGAACAGGAAGCATAACAAGGCTGAGAGCTGAAAATACCCGTGCGGTTGCTCTGGATATCAGCTCAGGAAAATGATGTGAAACAGAATCACGTCCAGCAGCATCCTGCTATTTCTCATTACTGTGTTTGACTATTTCTGCATAATTCAGCATGAGGATGCCCTAGTCCCACCAGTCACTGCGTTACTGCATTAATGTCTCAGTAAATATGGATTATAAGTCTAAATATTGCAGTGATTTTGATCCCGCCCCCACCCTTCTGGGCACGGCTCTGCAGCCTGTTGCTGTTAGTTGTTCAAATGCTCCCACAATGTGATGTGTGTGTGATTTTTTTCGGTCCCCACAAGGATAACCTCAGTTTTATAAAAATCTGTGGCTGCAGTCAAAAAACTAAAAATACCAAAAGTCTTGTATTTTGTTTGATTACTTAGGTTAGGGCTGGGTAGGGGTTAAGGTCGTCATTGTTGGGATTAGGGTTATGCCCATAGAAATGAATGGAGAGTCCCCATAAAAATATGAATATGGGGGCTGTGTGTGTTTGTGCCCACGTGAGTGCGGCTTTGTGTGTGTGTGTGTGTGTGTGTGTGTTTGTGCCCATGTGAGTGTGTCTTTGTGTGTGTTTGTGCTCACGTGAGTGTGACTTTGTGTTTGTGTGTGTGTGTGTTTGTGCCCATGTGAGTGTGTCTTTGTGTTTGTGTGTGTTTGTGCTCACGTGCATGTGTGTCTTTGTGCCTGTGTGTGCATTTGTATTGAGGAACAGCAAACAGTGTAGATTTGCAGCTTCATCAGCCACTCACCTTTTTTCTCTTTTTATGTCATTTTCACTGGAGCGTAGCCGCAGTGCCGCTGCCTGTCCTCTTTCTCTTTTACTCCCATTGTTTAGCTACACAAAGCCCCCGTATCTATATCACATGCCCGCTGGGCATCGCCACGCTGCTGCCGGCCTGTCCCCTCCCACTGTTAACACTGGTCCACGTTCACCGAGTGCTGAAGTACAGGCCATGTGAGGCTGGCTCCGCCCATCTTACGGAGTCGAGTCGCACTCAGCACGTTTAGGATCGCCTCGGCCCACTGGACCTTGCCGAGGCTTCTAGCTAAGGAGGCTCCATCTGTGGAAAAATTAACCAGGGATTATTAATGAGTAGCTGTTAGCAGGACTGATGTTCATGGCTTTTAAGGCAGTTTAAATCAATCTGCATGTATCGCCTAACTTCCACCATCCATTTGTAGCACAAATTTCCTGGCCTCTATCTGCTCGTCTTGGACTGGCAAATATTCTGTTGTTGGCACAGAACGGCCCACTTTTCCATGTTGTCTCAGAATCTTGGGCATGTTTACATGTGCCACTGTAAACAAACCCTGGAATCTGGCCGGTCGGCATTTGCCAGTGCTGACTTAGCTCTCATCACGGTTCACTGGCCATAAGCACTGCAGGCCCCTGCTGCGTCAGTCTGCCTGCGCAGTCACTGGGAATATGCGCAGCCCTGCAGCAGGCCGTGGTGGGAAACGGCCGTTGGAGATGTGACGTACCGTTTGGCTGGCACGGACTGATGCCGTGAGCTTGCACCTTCAGGCGCCTGCCACACCTATCCAGGCGTGGTCACGTACCATGCGTCATGCCTCTGGATTGTGGGACTGTAAAAACTGTCTGTGAAACACCAGGTGGCGCTCTAGGCTTTTAGCTCTGGAGCTGTGCACAGGTAGACGCTTTGGGGGATGTAGCCTTTTAAATTCGCTGCTTATGTCTGAGGTGCTTTTAGTGCTGCTCTCTCTGCTTCCTGAAGGATTCCCCAGATTCTGACACACTCGCCTTGCTGTCTCCCTCCTTGGCTCAGCCAGTTTTCTGTCGTATGACTCCGCTTCCCCGCGTTTTTCCCTGAGTTGGACTGAACCGTGAGTTTTCTGGCTGCACGGCATACCGGCCCAGGCTGGCTTTCGGTGAGGTTTCGGCGTGCGCTGGATTCCCCGAACGGTCAAAGACAGAGCTGCTGCACGGCCACCAGTCTCCCTTAACCACACATCCAGTGAGGGATGCCAGTGAGCTTCACGCCAGTCCCCGCAACATGGTACGGGGCAGACGGCACCCTGGACCAGATGCCAGGCCGTCACTTGGCATCTGCCATCAAACAATGCCAGGAATTCACAGACAGCATGCCTAAATGTATTTTTTTTTAAACCGGAATACCTTGAATAAACTAGTACACAGAATAAAAGAATCCCCAGCACTGGAAGTGTGAGACTACTTTGATATCCACTACTGGGGAGATACTTATGTTTATGACTGAAAGGTACAGTCGTTTACACTTCTGTATGCTGCAAAGGAAACTAAATCAAAGTCTGTCAAGGAAGCAGCTACAGCAGATGTGCCCTCTGGTGACTCTAGGGGTGTGTCAGTGTTTGTCCCCCAGCAGGACAGAGATGACACAACTATCATTGGGTTCACTACTCATTCTTAAAGTGGGGGTGTTTGTGTCTGCATGTCCTGGTAGATCCTGGCAAACCTGGTTATGGAGACCCTTGTCCCAGAGCTGAGAGAGCCCATTGCTGCCCGACTGAAGGGAAAACCATTTGAGAAGCAGAGGAACTGGATGCTGGTGAGTTAGAGGTCCGACACACAAACCGAGAAGGTCCCACGACGCGGGCTGGTGGGTTCTGAGGAGATCCGCATGCTGCAGGCTTTTCTCCTGGTAAACGTTACATCTGATGCAGTTGGAATCAACGTCAAATACTGCTGGTGTGCTGTTCCTGTCTAGCCTCCTCTATGCCTTTATGCAGCACCAAGGTCTCATAGGAAATTGAGCATTAGAACACATGAAAGGTTCAACAGAACACACATATGAAATGGGAATGTCAACAATCAGTTAGAAATTTTTGCTGTTGTGTGAAAATCCTGCAGATTTAATTTTACATAAAATTTAAACATAGAAGTGCTGATGATGCTGGAGGGGTGATATTTTGCTGAAAAATGCAGATTGGGTGTTCGTGAGGCGTGCTGCACGTCACGGTGACCATGGTATAGAACATGCATGAAATTCCCCTTTCAAAGTGTCAGACATGCAGATTCCGGTGGACTCAGCAGGCGCCAGCTGGCGTGACTTTGGAGCAGGTTGGCGTGACCCTCGGTTCTTTCACCACCCAAGCCTGCTCATTTGGTTGGCACATGCTTTCTCTGCCTGAACCCAGCTTGCTTCTCGCACCCCCCCCAACCCCCCCACACCCTAGATCTCGGACGCCGTGTACAGCATGGTCCAGAGCCAGGTGGGGGCGCAGTACGAGGCAGTGGTGCAGAAGTGTGAGGCCAGTCGCCCCCTCCTGGAGGCCTCCATACGCACGGACATGGACCAGATCATCACCTCCAAGGAGCATGTCACCAACAAGATCGGCAGTAAGCCCCACAGGAGATATCGTCCGTGCTTGATCAATATGAATACCAGTATGAATATGACTCTTGAAACTTAAGTGCAGCTTCAACCATGTTTTGAGAGGGTTGTTCTTAGACATCAATCATGGAGATAATTGGATCTTGGAAAGAACATAAAAAGCCCCACCAACTATCTTGATCTTCAGTGAGCTGTTTACAGTTGGTTGGATGGGACGGTGTGAATTAGATCTTTGCAATCTTGCTCATTTGACTTCCTCTGCTGGCCCCTGGAGGATGGGCTCCCCCTCTGAATCTGGTTCCTCCCAAGGTTTCTTCCTTCTAGGGAGATTTTCCTTGGCACTGTCGCTTCCGGGCTTACTTACTAGGGGCTTTGGGCGGTTAATGTAAAGCGCTTGTTGTGAATGTACACTATAGAAATAAAAATGAATTGAAATGAATTGAATTGTACTACAGTTTCACCTGCCTGCACCCAGCCAGGTTTATGTCCTAATGGGCCGGGTGTGGTTCCCCTGTGACTCCAACCATGGAATGTGCCATCGATCTGCTGTTTTCACAAGCCTACCCACAATACACAGCTTTTTCAACCAGCTGATTAGAATAATTTCTAATGGAATTCAGATCATCCCCATAGGACCATCACTGTCTCGCTATCAGCTGAAGCTTTCACCGCTTTACGTGCCCTGTGGCATCTCACTCCGTCTTCCCTGGGCTTGTTCCCGGACACCTAGTGCCAGTTTTGTTCTCGTGATGCCACAGGAGAGTGGAATTTCGGCATTCCAAAAACACCTGTGTAAGTGGAAATAACACTGGAAATAAACACCAGACACTGGAACCTGTCTGATCGCTTGTACTGGTGGGAAAGTGTCACAGTGTATCCTTGCCAAACAGACCGAGGCCAGCAGTGGATAATAGTGATACTTTATTTATAGCCCCCTTACCCCATCCGGCTCTCCCTGAGACACACACAGCAAGTTAGGGGGTCACAGCAAAGGGCCACCTACAACACTCATGGAGCTGAGGGATTAAGGACCTTCCTCGAGGGTCCTTGGACCGTGGGCGTCGTTAGATCCGATCAGCCCTGAGTATTTTACCCCTAACGGCAGTCTTCCTTCAAAAAAAATAGTCAAGCCATGGGTACACTTGACTTAGCCCCTGATTTTTTTCAATAGCTAGAAACACCCCTGCCTTGGACACATGATTACTTTGCTATGGCTGGGTTTGAACTGGTGACCTTCTGATCACAGGCACAGAGGCTTAGCCTACTGAGCCACACCCTGCTTGAAGCAGGTTCCTCCATGTGCTCTGGATTCCTCATGCAGTTCAAAGCCAAGCAGCTAGACATTAGTCTGTGACAGTGTGAGTACATGTATGTGTATATGACTGTGTGTTCATGGGTTTATGTGCCTTGTGATGTTCAATCCCCAAATGCTATAGTGAGACCATCTGATCAGCCTCTGATGCTCCCTCAGCCCTGGTCATGCCCAAGGCCGAGAAGCTCCTGAAGGCCAGCATCCAGCCCTACATCAACTCCATCCTGGAAGCCCTGATGGAGCCCACCAGCCGCGGCTTCTCAGAAGTCCGGGAAGTGTTCTTCCGTGAACTGGTGGAAATGAGCAAGAACACACTCAATGGGGGCAGCAAAGAGAAGCTGGGCGAGGTGAGGGCCTGGCCACTCCTGACCGGACCTGTGGCTGTTCCCTGGGAATCTGCAGGCTCATGTTTGTAATGTGGGGAGCCACTGCAGTCACTACATTAGTCGTTACTTTAATAAGCTGAATGCTGCCCTCTTGTGGTATGATATGGGATTACACATCCCTCACCAGTGTTCCGCAGTCTTCAAAGCCATAAGAGAAGTAAAGAACTGTCATTATGTAATTCCTTGTGTTTCATGATCTCTGTCCAAGTCTCCCCACTTTCATAAATGTCTCACCGCCTCACCGTACCAGTCTTACTGCCTTTATCCCAGTTTCACTACCTCCATGTCACTCGCTGTCCTTTGGTCTCTAGCAAATGGAGAGGATCTCTATGCTGGCATTCCACCCAGTGAAGATGCAGAGCTGCTATGAGAAGGTGGAGAATCTGCATCTGGAGGGCCTCCAGCAGCGCTTTGATGTGTCCAGCACGTCCGTCTTCGTCCAGAGGGCGCAGATTCTCATGAGAGAGGTGAGATGTGTGATCTATATCAGTGACAGGCACGTCTTACTTCTTGTTTGTCTGAATTTTTGTGACTTCATAGAAAAGCCACCAAATAGCAGACTGAAAATTTTGCCCTGATGCCCCAGAGCGTTTTTGGCCTGGAAATGCTGTCTTATGTGGTACAAAAGAATCCTGATTATAATTTGATAACAAAAGCATCCTCAGAGCATGCCATGACATGGAAACAGCCTTCAGACTGTCCCCGTGCCTTTAGTGTGGTCTCCGCGACTCGCTGTTTTGTGTATCAGGGAGGCAACTGGTGCCGTTGTGATTGGGGAGCGAGAAGTGGGCACTCGCTCCGTCAGCGGAAACTGGCCCACTTTTTTCTTGCTTTGAAGTTTGAAAGGAATAAAGTGAGCCAAGTACGTTTCACTTCAAACTGAGGATGAATTGGCCCAAACACATACTTATAAGTGGTTGAAGGGAGACATTGGACATACAGGTTTGCTTTGGAGAATTAAGCCATTCAGCGAGGTGCTGTATTTGTGCGTGTGTGTGTGTCAGAGCATGTGAGCGGTGTGGAGCGGTGAGAATTTCCGCTCCTTGCTCACGAGGCTGCTGGCTCCGCCCGCTCCTCCGCTCTAATTCGCACTAACCAAAGCCACTTCACTCAACGCCGCTCCTCGCTCCACTAAAATTTCCTCCCGCTCCAGTCAAATCGCTCCATGCTCACTCCAGCCTTAATTAAAAAACCGCTCCGTGCTCTGACCAAATTCCGGCCGCTCTGCTCCTTGCTCTCGCTCCGCTCACATGCTCTGGTGTGTGTGTGTGTATGTGTGATGTTCATTCAGTAGGTGAGAGGGGAGAATGATGTGCTAGATAATGAATTACTCAACAAGGCATGAGTTTTGGCCACACTACACCCTTGAATCCAAAAGCCATGGTGCCCCCTTATGGCAGTTTATGGTAAAGCAGGTACATCATTAGATACCTTTACCTCTCACCCTGTATGTTTCTGCAGCAAATGGACAATGCTGTGTACACCTTCGAGCAGCTTCTGCACCAGAGTATGGAAGGCCAAGGCGGGGAGGATCTCTGCAAGACCATCCAGCGCTGTCAGGACCGGGTCATCAAGGTATGACAGCTTCACTAGTAAAGCCAAATGCTGGATTGGCTGTGTAGATGCACACATTGGACTATGAAGCTGTACTGTGTGCTCTCATGGACACCAGAATACCAGATTTCTGCTCCTGAAGTATTTCACAGTCAATTGCTTCAGTTTATATCTAGTAAATGGAATGAGCTCTGATAAGGTGGATATCTAGAAATGTTTAGACAAACAAGGTTTCTTAATTAAGCCCCTGCTCTCTTGCATTAGAAATATGACTATGACAGCAGCACAGTTCGTAAGAAGTTCTTCAGAGAAGCTCTTCTGCAGATCTTCATCCCATACATGCTGAAGCAGCTAACTCCAACTGTCACCCCTGTGAGTCTCGTGTTTTTTCAAGCCAAAGAGCCCCGACATTCCTGTCATGCTCTCCCAAGATATGGCATCGTCTCAGTTCTGACTACCTTCGTTATCCTTCTCCAGGAGCTGCCTAAATTCAAGGACCTGATCTTCGAGGACTTCTCACGCTTCATCTTGGTTGAGAACATCTTTGAGGAGGTGGTTCTCCAGTCCATCATGAAGGACATCATGATGGGTGAGTCTGAGTTCCAGTCTTTTAAGGGCAACAGCTCCTTCCCATGCTGCTGAGTTATTTTTTTTGTACCTCACACACCTCACGATATAGTTCAGAACTACAAAGCCTGTAAGACCAGGGCTGTCCAGGGCTCCTGCTTTTGTGGATTTCAATGTTACTCCTTCATACTCCATTCGGCAGGAGCAGGAGGTCCTATACTTGTCAATAACCTTTCTTCCATTTGTAACTTTGTTGTGTAACTGACCTACATCATCTCTCTGCATGATTAAAATACTCACACTTTCTGTGGTGTGATAGGCTGTGTGATTAACGCACTCACTATTCTGTGGTAGGCTGTGTGATTAATGCACTCACTTTGCTGTGATAGGCCGTGTGATTAAAAAACACATTGTGTTGTGATAGGCTGTGTGATTAACACACTCACACTTTCTCTGCTGTGATAGGCTGTGTGATTAAAACAGTCACACATTCTGTGTTGTTATAAGCTGTGTGTTTAACACACTCACACTTTCCTTGGTGTGATAGGCTGTGTGATTAACATACTCTCTTTTTGTACATGCAGCTGTGAAAGAGGCAGCTGTTCAGAGGAGACATAATTTGTACCGGGACAGTATCGTCCTGACCAACAGTGACCCCAACCTGCTTCTACTAGCGGACAGTGCCCCCATTGACTGGGGTAGTCAGTATGGCAATGAGAAGGACCGCACGGATGGCAGTGAGTCGCAGAAGAGGAGAAAGCAAGTGGTGTCCATGATTCAGCTGGATGGGACTCAAGTGTTACCCCATGAGTCCTGCCTGGAGGTTCCAGGGGTTTGTGACATTTCTGAGGAGGGCCAGGATGGCGACAGCACTGTCCCTGCCTCATCAGGGCCACATCAAGACAAAGCAGTCCCCCTGACCAATGGGACCAGCCAGCCTGAAGGCAGCCTGGAGAAGGCTATCGCCCCTACCCCTCAGGAGACGCGGCCCGGTCCGTCGAAAGCAGAACCTCAGCAGGAAGAAGCGAAGAAATCAGAGGGGCACGTAGAAGGATCCCCACAGGATGCTGCTATAGAGAGCGCCATAAAGGAGATAGAGAATGCCGTGAGCGGTGAAGAGCTTCTCTCAGAGGACGAAGGGCAGGAGTTAGCCAAGGTGGTGTCTATAAGCCCAGAGGCACACAGGCAGATGGGAGAAGACGTATCAGGGAGTCCACAGACCACGGTACCTGAGCCAGCGGCAACCAACCTCCATTCCCATGGCAACACCAGCGGCTCCGCCCACACAAATGAGGAGGTGGGAGCCAAGTCGGTCTCAGAAGGTCAGATGACAGACCACAGTAACTTGGTTACAGGAGAAGGATTGTCAGGGGAACAGGCCACATCATATCCTGCTGCTGGTGGAGAGGTTTGAGCAGACAGACACCACCCCCCAAAACAACAAATAAAACATGCTTTTACAGAAGAGACAGATGCTTAGTTTATGATTACCCTCTAAGACCTGTCTGGAAAACATTCGTTAAGAGCAATGATAAATCTACAGTTTATTTAGTTTGACATTTTACAGCCTGTACTTTTTCCTCACTTTCTGAAAATCAAGTATATTCCGAGTTTTGACGACTGCAGATGAACAGCAAAATCCCAAGCCAGGCTTGGCAGCAGTCAAGTCAATTTCATATAATCTTTTATACTATTATGCAAATATAGGCTTGATTTTGATTTGCGTTCCATCAACATCTGTGGCCACAGGATGCATTTATGAATCACTGCCATAATCCTGAGAAGTCGCAAGTCACATGCAGGATTTGTGAATTTTTCTGGTCTCCATGTGGTCACTGCTGTATCCAGAGACGAACAAAAGGCTGAGACTGTTACACTACAGGAGAAATAGGAGTCAACACCAATAAAATAAAAATTAATAAATAAAATGCCCAAATCCTTCTCATCTTCTCACCTTCCTCTGCTGCTGAGGATGAGGCCTATCCACGATTTAGAACATCATGAACTTGCAAGATCTCAAAGTTTTGACTAACTTCACCTAACTGCTAATTCCTTTGAAATGGAATTCCATATTGACCAGTACTAATTAGCCAATAATATCTTATATTGGCTGAATAACAATTAGTAAATTCACAATAAGAGTACACTGCATTGACCTTGCCTTTGGTGCAAACTGAAAACACTGAAAAATATTAATGGCATTGGATGTCATTATATCGTTTTGTGTTTTTTTTTTTTTTGTCCTTTCAAAGCTAAGGTTTCATTGCTCTATGGTCTATTTTATATATGAATACATAAATATTGATGATATTCTGCAAACATGCTTTTGCAAACACTATTTTTATGTCGCTGACTCCGTTTAGCTTTAAACTGCTTATTCTGCATTGTTCCACCCTGATTTGTGGCTAGTTAGTAAACAGAAAAAAACTGGGAGAGGATTTCCAGGAACTGGGACCAGGATTTCATTAGCAATGGCTCCATTAATAAGCAAAACACTCACCATTAGCAGGTAACCAGATCAGATTGAGGTGAGAGAGCTTTGGTTAGCATCTCCTCCCCCCCCCTCGCTTACCGGAAGCTGCTTTTTGCATGAGCTGGTTCGTGAAATTGTTCTTTGTTCTTTAGAAACTTTAAAAATGCAGGTTAATTTAGGGTAACTGCTATAATACCCTAAAGAAGGGTATTTGACCAGAGTACTTTTAGCAATTTAATCAAATGTGCTATTGGGTACTGGGAAAAACTCATATATTCTCATATTTTGTGGATCTGTTTTCCATCTGGGGGAGCCAGGTTTCCCACACTAAGGTCTCACTGTGCATTTTCAGACTCATACAGACTCACGCTGGGCACCCATCCACGGTACCCTCGCCGCTGTGGGTTTTCAAACGCTTTTTTCAACCATAACCAGATGCAACTGCTAGGAATAAAGGTGGCTGAAGATGAAAATATCTACTGAAAAGCAAAAATAAGGTTGCTTTGGAAAAACGTGTCTGACATTCAAATAACCCTCTAATAAAGTTTGATGGATGTTTATGCTGATGGGGCTCTACTTGTTGTTATGGTACAGTGGTTGATCATATGGGGTCTTTTATCTTTAGCCAGCACGTTTGCCTTGTACCCAAGGGGCCTTTTCTGTCCTGTTTTTCTCTGTACACAAGCAGCACATTTACTTCCTGTTCAGCTCCTATGAACTTCATATTTGTCTCTTAATGAAAACATAGCTGTTGAGCTGGGTAGATCTTTGCACGACTTTGAAAACCATTACCCTAATGTTTTATTTATTATTTTTTTGCACACCACGTCTGTGCATTTTTTTTACATGTCTAATGCAATTCTGGATGATATTGTTTTTTAAATATAAAGAATAAAAAAGTAATATGGATTTTAAAAAAAATGCATTTTCGTCATTGTGAGACAATTTCACAAAATACGCGGTTTCAAACAATCACTAAACAATAAAACATGCAGAAATCCTCAGAGGAGAATTGGAAATGAAACAAGTTTCCTGTAAATTGCTTCCAAAGAAGAGAACTTTGTCATAGATGTTTTCACAAGATAACTCCATGAAAAGCTCTGTAAAAGTAGAAATGTGTCTAATTCGCTGTAACATAACGTGAGTTAATTGGCTAGTAGTTGCCTTAACTGAAAAAATTCACTCCAGTCAGAGAAAAAAGTTACTAACGCACTATATACATTGCAATAATGTATGGCATGAAATAAACTTGTAACTATATAATTTAGTAATACAAATAATAAACCTTAACATACCGTTCACACTTCCTGTTATGGCTGAGTGTGCACCTGACGTCAGTGGCTGAGCGTGCAGTGTCGGCCCTTTTGGAATTGTGGGAGCTACACACAAGGGCGTAACTTTGGGTGGAACATTGGGGGGGTTGAGGTCTCCACCCATTACGAGGGAAACATGGTTATTTGGGGGGTTGAATTAGCTGGTTTTGATTTATGGGGGGGGCTACAACCCCCCGCCCCATACTGCAGCCAGAACAATTTTCTACATACAAACATTGACGGCCATTCTCGCTAAAAACACAGCCGACGGCTTCTCCGGGCAGCAAAGAAGTTTCCAGCCCTAATCCATCTCTGATGCCCACTAACCTAAACATTATAAGTTGGCACGGAAAGGTATGAATTATCACAGACAACCTGGTGTTTTAAATATAGCCTTTAGCGAGTTTTGTAGAGAGAGAAGAGCAGCCCATGTCATGCCAATAATATCGAGCCAACTGTGAAGAAGTGGTTTTTAAAGGGAAAAGAAAGCGGTGAGTTGAACAGGAATGACAGGAATCAGTACTTAGAGCGAAAACTGTGTGTAAAAAGCTGCCTTTTTATTAGAAAGAAAAAAAAATGTAAAGTGAAGGGGGAATGATAGGTTTAAATTTCTCGCGAAATGGAGCGCCCCCTGGATAAAGTCAAAGTGAGAAAAGCTTACAGCACCAGGTATTCCCAGGCGGTCTCCCATCCAAGTACTAACCAGGCCCGACCCTGCTTAGCTTCCGAGATCGGACGAGATCGGGCGTGTTCAGAGTGGTATGGCCGTAAGCGAAGGAAGCTGCCAAAAACAGTCCTTTCGTACCTCACGCAGCTACACACCGGTTAGTCGCATTGGATCCTCCTACTGGCTTTTTATCTGACTGACACTGCAGCCCCACCATCCAATCGGCAGCACCCCGACCCAGACCAAACATTCACCAAACTCCTCAGCCGGCAGCCTATAACAACTATTCCATTCTTTCCTCATCCGCACACCTCCTTCTCTTTACTCCTTTTCACAAACGCACCGATTAATCGCCGCACGCGCCTGCCAACTGCAAACTTCACTACTTTGCCTACCGCATGCGGGCTTCTTTTAACGCCCCTCTTTTATCAACTCCGCTAATAGCCACAATATCTCCGCCGCACGAAGCCCACTGGTACCTGCTGAATCACATGCTTCCCCAAAACGTCGCGCTGTCAGAATTCTGGGAGCTACACACACCAACAAGTCCATACTGCAGCCAGAACAATTTTCTACATACAAACATTGACGGCCATTCTCCCTAAAAACACAGCCGACGGCTTCTTCGGGCAGCAAAGAAGTTTCCAGCCCTGATCCATCTCTGATGCCCACTAACCTAAACATTAAGCTGGCATGGAAAGGTATGAATTATCACAGACAACCTGGTGTTTTAAATATAGCCTTTAGCCAGTTTTGTAGAGAGAGAAGAGCAGCCCCTGTCATGCCAATAATATCGAGCCGTCTGTGAAGAAGTGGTTTTTAAAGGGAAAAGAAAGCTGTAAGAGCCATATAGATAGTATAGGCTTTGTTGTTTGTTAAATTGTGTTATTCATTAGTTTATTTAAAATATTATTGTTTAGTTCATTGTTGTCGAGTGCATTGGTTAATCTAACCACTAGGTGGGAAACACTCACGTAAAGGCACGTAATATGTCACGTGATATATGTGTTTTTTCTTGTGAGACGGTCGGGTGTGAACGTAACACAGTTTTCTGACCGACTGCGATTAAAGCTTAATATATTAGTTGAAGTATGTTGTGTTTTGTAAATGTTTTCCTTTGCTATATTTATTAGTAAAAGTTTTTTAAGAAGATTTTGAGTTCGAGAATTTTTCGTCGCGTCAGACTAGTTGCCAAACACCTGCTCCGTTAGTGGCATAAAGAAAAAGGAGGAGTGCCACTTACAAAAAGTCAGAAAACTGTTCTTCACTGGAAGGATCTGAACGGAACCCGGGAATTGGGTGAGACAAGCCGAAGCTAACTTGCGAACATTAGCTGCCTGCTACATGCTAAGTTGTGCAGTACGGACGTGGTGTTTCGTTAAGCACGGAAATTCTTCACCGTCTATCTCTTTGCTAATCTGTGCATGTAGAATTATATTAGGACATTAGCATTTGCTGTTGAAAAGTTTGGTTGATTGGACACAATTGCTAGTGAATTTTGCTACGCATTGATTAATGAAGATGGCGGAAAGTGCTGGAAACGACGGGACACTCGAAGATTTTGGCCACAAGAGGGCGCCAAAGCCCACTGAAAAGGCGTTACAAGTGAAACTGCATAGACTAATTGGAAGTTGAAAAGGAAAATTTGGCCAGCTAACTGTAAAGATGAAAGAAATTGATGAGCTCATGGAAAATACTGAGGATGTATACAGAGTGCAAGATCTTTTGCAAAGTGATGTATGCAATCTGCACAAAGAATTGATGGAGCTCAATGCTTCCATAATTCCTTTGATGGATGAGGAAGAAAGGAAAGAGGATCAGGAATGGTTTGCTAAGAAATTAACTTCAGTGAAGGCATGTGTTGAAAATTCTTTTGCATGGGTCAGTTCCCAGCTTGAAGAAAAGGCAAAGACTTCAACCGCACCTCCAGAATTTTCTCTAGAATCAGATGAAGTAGATGTGGGTGATAGTGTTTCAGAAGTTAATCTGCAGGATTGCAGACCTAAAGATAAACATGGGTCAGTGGCCTCGGGTGGAACAAGAATATCCTCACGTACCTCAGTGTCCATTGTGCGCGCCAAAGAGGCAGCAGAACATGCAGCTCTCTTAGCGCGAGCAGCAGCATTACAACAAAAACAAGCTCTGGATCTTGAGGAAGCTAAGCTCAAAGCTAAAAGAGAGAAGTTAGAGGTTGATGCAGGACTTGCTGAATCCACAGCGAAATTGAAGGTGTTGGAGTTATATGAAGAAGATTGCATGAGCAGCTATGTATCTAAAGGGACCTCTAGACAAAGGGTGAAGAAGGACATGAGAGATGATGTATGAAGAGTGGAGCAGAGTTCTTGTCCTGGGATGTATCAGCCAGTGGTTAGCCGCATGAGACAAGCTGCAAGACAAAGGGATGACGATAAAGATCTCCATCAGGTGCTACAGAAACAAAGTTTCATGACAGAGATGCTTGTTAAACAGCATAACCTGTCAAGTCTGCCACACAAGGAGGTTCCGGTATTTAAAGGTGATCCTCTCACCTACAAGTCATTCATTAGAGCATTTGAATATGCTGTTGAAAGCAAGGTTGATGACTATCAAGATATGTTCTATTACCAGGAGCAATACACCAGTGGAGAAGCACAGGAACTTGTCTGTAGTTGTGAGCATATGTCACCTGAAAGAGGTTACAAAGAAGCCAGGAAGCTGTTGCAGAAATACTATGGCAATGAGTTAAAGATTGCAAATGCTTATATGGAGAAGGCATTGAATTGGCCTATCATTAAGTAGGAAGATGGTAAAGCTCTTGACACATATGCAGTGTTTCTGACTGGCTGCAAAAACACGATGGGTGACTTAGAGTTCATGGAGGAAATGGACAATCCCACTAACATGCGGACTGTCCTTTCAAAGCTTCCTTACATAGTGCGTGAGAAGTGGAGAGTCACAGCCTTTGAAATTCAAGAGAAGGGGAGAGGACGTGCAAGGTTCTCGGAATCGGTTCTTTGATCGCCAGGAAAAAATCGTCATGGACCCCCTATTTGGAAGCATGTCAGAGCCTCAAACAATGAAGGAAGCCAAGGACAGAATAGACAAGAAAGTCAGGAAAGGTGGTTATAAGGGAAGCAGTAGCTTTGCTACGGGAGTTGCCGCTCTACAAGAGCCAAAGGATCAAGAAGTGACAGTTAAGAAAGCTGTTACTGTTGCTTCACAGAAACCTTGTGTCTACTGCAAGAACAAACACACTCTAGCAGAGTGTAAAAAGATAAAGGAACTACCGCACAATGAAAGATTGGATTTCATAAAGTCCAAAGGCTTGTGCTTTGGATGTCTGTTCCCGGGACACCTCAGTAAGGACTGCAAAAGGAGAGCAAAGTGTCAAACATGTTCACAAAGACATCCAGACCTGTTGCACATGGAGAAGAAAGAAGACAGCTTGCCTGCAGATAAGAAGGAAAACAATTGCTCTGAGAGCAAAGAAATCTCCAGTGCATGTGTCGCCCAGAATAAGGAAGCTTGTGCCTACACTGGAGCTGGAGAAAAATATGCATTAGCTGTTTTACCCGTCAAGATCAAATCCAAGAAGAGTGATAGATATGTGGAGACATATGCATTTATGGATCCTGGCAGCACAGCAAGTTTTTGCACTGAAGATCTCCAAAGAAAGTTGAACCTCAGGGGCAGACGAACACAAATCCTTCTAAACACCATGGGTTGCAACAGAGCTGATGACAGTAAGGTTTTAAAGACGTTTGTCCTATCAGACTTAGAAATGTGTGGTGTGGAAGAGGATACCTACATAGATCTGCCCAGGATATTCACCCATAGCTTCATTCCAGTACAGAAAGAGAACATTCCCAAACAGGAAGACATTGCAAGGTGGTCTTACCTGAAAGATGTGTCACTACCTCAGATAGATGCTGAAGTGGGCCTGCTCATAGGCACCAATGTCTCAAAGGCAGTGGAGCCATGGCAGGTGATACATAGTGAAGGAGATGGTCCCTATGCAGTTAGAACTGCCTTAGGATGGGTGGTAAAGGGGCTGTTAAGGGGACTGAAGATGGACAGTGACACCAATCAGAGCCATACAGTTAACCGCCTTTCAGTTGTGGAAATAGACGAACTGTTAAGACAACAGTACAATACAGACTTCCCAGAGTGTGACAGTGAAGAAAAGGAAGAAATGTCACAAGAAGACCACAAGTTCATGTCTCTGGTGAACAGCTCCACTAGACTGGTGGATGGGCATTACTGTGTAGGCTTGCCTCTGAAAGGTGAGGTCATGAAAATGCCAAACAATCGCTGTATTGCAGAACAGCGCGCTGTAAGCCTGAAAAGGAAACTGAAAAGATACACAAGCTTCCATGAAGACTATAAGGCATTCATGAAAGATGTCTTAGAGTATGGATATGCAGTCAAGGTCCCTCAGGAACAACTGCAGTGGGATAACGGCAGGGTGTGGTACATTCCTCACCATGGAGTGTATCACCCCAAGAAAAAGAAGATCCGTGTAGTTTTTGATTGCACAGCAACCTACAGAGGGGTCTCCCTAAATGAGCAGTTACTGCAGGGCCCAAATCTTACCAACACACTCATTGGTGTTCTAATGAGATTCAGGCAAGAACCAGTGGCATTGATGGCAGACGTCAAGGCCATGTTTTATCAAGTCAAAGTGCCTGAGGAAGATGCAGATCTTCTACGTTTCGTATGGTGGCCAGATGGAAACCTGAGTGAAGAAATGGAAGACTTTAGAATGACCGTTCACCTTTTCGGTGCTACATCTTCACCAAGTTGCGCATCTTATGCCTTAAGGAAAACCGCCAAGGATAACAGGAGAAGAGCCAGCTCAGAAGCAGTTGACACAGTTCTCCACAGCTTTTACGTGGATGACTGCTTAAAATCAGTTCCGTCTGATGCTCAGGCAATTCAGCTTGTGAAAGATCTAAGAGCACTGTGTGCCATGGGAGGCTTTCAACTGACTAAGTGGGTTAGTTTCAGCAAGGCTGTTCTGCTGACCATACCAGAGGAAGATCGTGCAGCAGATGTAAAGGACTTGGACTTAAGCCACAACAGCCTTCCCATGGAGCGGGCCCTGGGTATCCAGTGGTGCACAAAATCAGACAGTTTCAAATTCCAGTTGAATGTCCTTGAAAGGCCTATGACAAGGCGTGGGATCCTGTCTGTCGTTAGTGCGTTGTACGACCCCCTAGGATTTTTGGCACCAGTTGTTCTGCCTGCAAAGCAGATCCTAAGGGCGCTGTGTGAAGAAAAGTGTGGCTGGGACCAAGAAATCAATGATCATCAAGCACACACATGGAAAGAATGGTTGTCGGATATGAAACTGATAGAGGGATACGAAGTAAGCAGATGTGTGAAGCCAGTGACATTTGGACCTTTACAGTCAGCACAATTACATCACTTTGCCGATGCCTCAGAGAACGGCTATGGTACCGCCTCATACCTACTGCTGTCAAACCAAGCTGGTGAGAAGTATTGTAGCCTTTTGATGGGAAAGGCAAGAGTAGCCCCGTTGAAACGTGTAACAATCCCATGGCTAGAGCTAACAGCTGCAGTGGTGTCTGTGAAAATGGACCAGATTTTACGACGTGAACTACAGGTGCCACTTCAAGACTCTGTTTTTTGGACGGATAGTACTACAGTGTTGAGATACATTGGAAATGAACACAGTCCCTTCAAGACCTTTGTGGCAAACAGAGTAACAATGATAAGGGAACATAGCCATCCTTCACAGTAGCACTACGTGAAGTCAGGAGAAAATACAGCGGACCAAGCCTCAAGAGGGCTGAAGGTAAGAGACTTCATAGAAAGCAAGACTTGGTTACAAGGCCCAAGTTTCCTACTAAAGTCTCAGGAAGATTGGCCTGAATTGCCGTACCTGAAGGACATATCCCAGAATGATCCTGAGGTTAAGTCCTGTGCAGTAAAGGTTGAAGAGGATGCACAAAGGAAAGCATTAGCTTTGAATAAGTGGATTTTGTATTTCTCCAATTGGACACGACTAAGAAGGGCAGTGGCTTGGTTTTTGAAGCTGAAACAAATGCTGCTGCGTTTGAGAATGGAAAGAAAGGTCTTCATGAACAAAATCAGATTTTCTAAGAAATGTCCAAGCCAACATGAGCTGCTGGCAACAGCACACATGAAAAAGTATAGGTTGATGCTGAAACCAGCTTTGCTTGATAAAGAAGATCTGGAAAAGGCTGAAAATGAGTTAATAAAGGTTAATCAGTTCCAAACTTACCCAGAGGAAATTATGGCTCTACAAACAGCTGGACATGTGAGAAAGACCAGCCCAATCTACAAACTGGATCCCTTCCTGAAAGATGGAATTATTAAAGTGGGTGGACGTCTCTCTAGATTATCAATGCCAGAGGAGACAAAGCACCCTGCAATTCTTTGCAAGGAGTCTCCTATTGCTGTTCTCATCTTGCAACACATGCGCAAGAAAATCGGACATTGTGGACGCAATTACATGTTGTCCCAGCTGCGGACAAAGTACTGGATACCGCAAGTGAGCTCAGTAATTAGAGGCATAATTTCCAAATGTGCTATCTGCAGAAGGTTTAATAGCAGGACGAGAGAGCAGAAAATGGCTGATCTACCATTGGACCGCATCATGCCAGATCAACCTCCATTTACCAACGTAGGTGTGGACTTCTTTGGGCCTTTTGAAGTCAAGAGAGGGCGAAGCCTCATTAAAAAAAAGAAAATGTAAAATGAAAGGGGAATGATAGGTTAAAATTTCTTGGGAAATGGAGCGCCCCCTGGATAAAGTAAAAGTGAGAAAAGGGACCCGATCCACATACAAATCCAGAAACCGGGGCAAGTCACGGAGCCCGGCAGACAGTAAGAGCACCTTGCTTAAAACTAAGCGCAGTCAGTTACGGCACATGGTGACGGGATCCAGAACCACGCCCTCCATCCGGGCTACGTTTCGCCGCAGCCACACAGTGTATTTTGCAATGGATAAAAACAGGTTGACAAAGGTGCCGGCAGGGTGGCCGCGCTCAACTCCGAAGAGGAACGTCCGCTGCCACCCTGCCTCAGTAAAATCAGGCACGGGCCCCGCCGCCCCGGCGATCCTGTCCACTACCTCCACCGCTCACACATGAAACGCCACTAGCTGTGCACAGCCAAAGAACATGTGTGTCAGGCCCTCCTCCACTTCCCGGCACACTGGGCATAGCGGAGACGCTGCGAAGCCCAATCTATACAGCCTCCACATTGTCAGTAGGGCGTTATGCCGCTGTCTGTAGTCAAACTGGGCGAGGGCGGGATCCGCCGGGCAGACCAACACGTTCCCACACAACAGGTCAGGCCCCAAGGCGGGGAAGCGGGCGCTCCAGAACACCTGTGCCACTGGGGAAGCAAAAGCGCGCTGCCTGTAGAGGCGAGCGAAGTCACGGGTCACACAGGCTCCCAGGGGGACGAGGGACCCGGACAGCCGCCTCACGTACACCGCGGGGAAACGTGGGGCCACGTCACGGGGGCCGCCGGCCCGCTCGATGTCACGCACCCAGTCGGCAGGGAGGGCCGCTCTGGCGGTCAAACACTGTCTGGTGACAGTGACCCTAGAGGCCCTCTCGTACACTTCCTCAACCTGGTCATAGATCGCCGCGGGAGGCAGGAAGCTAGGGCGCACCTCATAGAAGAGGTCACGCACCTGACGGACTCCAGCCTCCCACCAGTGTCGGAACTCAAAGGGCCGCCCCTCGGAGAGGATGCGCGGTTTCAGCAGCAGCGGCTGCCGCAGCAGTAGCGGCCGCCCCTCAGGCACCACGACAGTGTGTTCCTGGAACTCACTCCACGCTAACAATAGCTGCGCGTAACGGGAGGGGATGCCCCGCACCATGCCGGGCCGGAAGGGCATCCAGAGGACGTCCTTGGCCAGCTCCCTCCCAGCGCACTGTGTCAGCCTGTACGAGAGCACCTCCTTCCAGAGGGAGGGGCGCGTCTCGTCCAGAAAGGCCTGTACCATGCGCACACCAAGGGCCTTAGACTGGACCAGAGGGTCCAGGAGGCCCAGGCCACCCCTGGCAGGGGGGCCAATCAAGGTAGCGTAGGCCACCATGACTCTACCACCCCCCCAAAGGAAGCGCAGCACAGCCTTCCGCAGCCAGGCATAATGTGCGTGAGGCAGGTGAGTCACGCTGAGTGCATACCACAGGACAGATAAGACCACAGCGTTTAGCAGGAACACCTTCTGCTGCAGCGAGAGGAGGCGGCCCGACCACCGGGCCAACCGCCGCTCCACTCCACCCGTCAGGTCTTCCCACATCCTACTCTCGGCCACCGTGGTGCTCCTCCCGAGCAGGACGCCCATGAGACGCACCTCCCCCTCAGCCTCGCTTAGGCCCAGCTCGACGGGCAGAGGCCCAGCTCGACGGGCAGAGGCCCAGCTCGACGGGCAGAGGCCCAGCCGAGACGCAGGTAAACCGACTTTTGCAGGTTGACCCTGGCCCCTGTCCTGTCACAGTACAGCTGCACATTGTTCAGTGCAGCCGCCACACTGGCTGCGTCGGGCACTAGCAGTGTGGTGTCGTCAGCATACTGGAAAACGGGTGGTGCGAGACAGGTCGGACCCATGGGCACCCTAGCAATGTCACTGGCATTGGCCACCAGGAGGCCGAGGGGCTCGACTGCCAAGGACAGCCGATAGGGGGCAGCCCTGCCGCACTGACCGCGTCATGCGGAAGGGGGCGGTGATGAAGCCATTGTAGGCGACGGCGGACATGGCGGAGGTGCACAAGATGCGCATCCAGGCCAGGAAGCCCGGGCCGAAGCCGAATACCTCCAGCACGCGCAGGAGGTATGCGTGCTCGACCCTGTCAAAAGCCTTGGCGAAGTCGAGCTTCACCAAGTAACCGGGCGTTCCAGCTGTTTCCATGAGCCCCACTGCCGCCTGCACATCCCGGACAGTGTCCAGGATGGTGCGACCCATCACCCCGTACGTCTGGGTGGTACGAACGAGCGACGGCACCACCCGACTGAGCCGGGAGGCCAAGACCGACGCCAACACCTTGTAATCAGTGTTGAGCATGGTAAGGGGCCTATAATTAGTCAGGTCCCCTCTGTCTCCCATGTGCTTAAAGAGCTGTTTAATCAGACCCAGCTGGATGGTGCCGTGCATCTCGCCGCGGGCGAGGACGTCACTATAAACAGCCTGCAAGACAGGCACTAGATCTCCTTTAAAGGCCCTGTAAAAGTCTGCGGTGAGGCCATCTGAGCCTGGACACCTGCGCAGCCGAAGCCGGTCCACCGCCACCCCAATCTCGTCATCGGTAAGAGGGGCATCGCAGAGGGCGACGTCCTCAGGAGAGAGGTGTGCCTCAATCAGCCCCAGGTGGGGGGAGAGGGCATCCAGGTCGATGCGCTCGCTGGTAAACATGGCAGCCCAGTAGTCTCGCACCGAGCCCAACAGACCGGGCGTGTCAGTCACCAGCTGGCCACTGGGGCAGCGCACCGACCGGAGCAGCCTCGCAGCCCCCCTGGACTGCTCCACCGCCTGGAAGTAGCGAGGGGAGAGCTCGCCAGGAGCGACGAAGCGTACCCCACTCCGTAAGACAGCTCCCGCGTGCCTCTTCTCAGAGAGGAGACCTAGCTCGTCCTGCAGAGCCGAGACCCGTACCGGGTCCCCTGCGTCCTGCTCGAGTGCCAGCAGCTCCGTCTGGAGCTCACGCAAGACTGCGTGTCCCTGCTGGCGCAGGTATCCAGCTGCAGCGCGCCCGGCAGCCTGGAAAATGGTCGCCACCTCCCGCTTAATGAGCTCCCACCCAGCCTGAATGTCGAGAAGGAAGAGGGGCGACCGAACCCCCCTCCACAATGCGAATCTAACTGTATCACTAACACTAGCATCGCTTAACAGGGAGGGATTGAGAATCCACGTCCCCGGCCCACGCTGCACCTCCCCAGAATCGAGAGTGCACTCGAAATAGTCATGATCGCTCAGCCGGCACTCCCGATAAGACATCGCACGGACACGGGCGGCGACAGCAGGGGACACTAAAGCGTAGTCCAACCTGCTTCCCCGCACCACCCCCCCGACGCACTGCGTCCTGGAAAAGACGCGCACGCCCGGGTTGCGATCCCTCCACTGATCCGTGAGGTGACATGATCGCATCATACGGAGGAGCGCGGCTCTCCCCATATTAGGCCTCAACACTACCCCCTCCCGCACGTCCAGGTGAGTCGGGGTGGTGTTAAAATCCCCGATCACGAGAGGACAGGGCCACTGTGCTACACGCACTGCCAGAGAGTCAAAGAACGAGGCACAAAGGACCTCATCGTTCGGTGCGTGCACGACTACAATGGTGACGGTGAAAACACCCCCTAAGAGCACTTTGACCGCCAGACACTTCCCATCCCCGCTAGAGTACAGCTGTGTAGCCGACTCGACGCGGGGTCCGTGACAGAGCAGCGCGACACCCCTACCGAGGGTCCGCGCTCCTTCAGAGGTAGTGGAGTGGAAGACATCGCCCGACCAGATGTCTCGCACCCGTTCAATAAAAGCCCCGTCCCACCCAGTTTCCTGCAGACACACCACGGCCGTCTCAGCACACTGGGTAAGGATTGCCTGCAACTTAGGCCAGGAGCGCAAGCCCCTGGCATTGAGGGAGGCGATGGTCACAGCCATGAGACCAGCGCGCAGTCAGCCAACACACAGTCCCAGGGCACACAGTTAAAGGCAGTGATGTCTAAAAGCGAGACAACCCCATACACAGCCCCAGCCCTCCCACGCGGTGATCGAGCGATGTCAGGGTAAAAACACAGGACAATACAAGCCATAAAACGTACCCAGGTCATGGGTACAACCAAGCCAAAAAAACACACACACAAGGCAACACATGCAGGCAAGGCAGTTGAACAGGGCGACAGTGACGACACAAGGACCTGCACAGAAAACGAAAGAAACAAAAGGGAAAGAAAACTATGCATGGGGTCTGCATAGAACTGAGGCTCTACACGAGAACAAAAAGGACATGGTGGGAACATTCAAATTACAAAGTCGCCACTGTCATCAGGGCCCGGGCTCGCAGCACGCAGTGCGTGGAGGGCAGCTGCCGCCGACTGCCGCCGGTCGTCGAGTCTCCGGTAGGGCCCATCCGCAGACGGAGCCCGGAGAGTCCCGGACCGGGGCGTGGCGCGGGCCTTGGTCTTCATCCGGCTCCTGCTGAGCCTACTGGCAGTAGGGGGAACAGACCTCCAGCGAAGACGGCGTGCTGGATGAGCCCCGGTCCAGGGCGCCGAGGTGGAGCATGGTCTCGCTGTCCAGGGGGAGCTGCGACCAAAGAGAGGCGAGCGGCACAGACGCACGGGGAGAGGGAGAGGGAGGAGGAGGGGGGGCAGCATCAGTCTCACCCCCGGCCCCAGGGGGTGCCGGGCACTCCGCTCCCGCGGCCGGAGCTGCGGGTCTGGGGTCCTTGGCAGGCGCCTGCAGGTCAGGGGCTGCCCGGGAGACAGACGCAGCGCTGTCTGGCAGCTCCCGGGGCTCCGCAGCTCCGGAGGGTTGTCCAACGGGTCCGGCAACAAGTCCTGGTCGATCCGGCCGGGCCGGGGGCGCTCCGGCCCCCCCACAATGTCCAGCGTCCACCCCTGCGGGCGCCTCCCCACTCACCTCCTGTCGCGGTCCAGTGTCCTCCCCGTGCTCGCCGCCCGCCTCCTCCATGCCGGCCCCGGCATTGTGCTGGTCCAGGCAGTCGGCGGCATTCCGGTCCTGCTGGTGACACTGCTCTGCCCCACTCACAACGTGAGAGCCCGGGCCCGCCTTACCTGCATCCCCCATCTGACCAGGTACAGCAGGACAGGTGCAGAGGGCGACTGCCTTCCTGCAGTCGGCGCAGCTGGCTGCGGTGCAGTCTCGGGCGTAGTGCCCCTGCACCCCACAGACGCGACAGGTGTACTTCGGGCACTGAGCCAGGACATGGCCCGGCTGCCCGCACATGCGGCAGAGTTTGACTTGATTGTCATGTACTACACGGATGTGCCTCTGGCCCTCAGCCGTGTCAAATCTCGCGCTGTAGGGGAGGGACACGACGCCCTCCGGGAACCTCACCCGGACGCTACGCGTGCCGTCGGTGATGGCCGTGCCGGGCAGGAGCCGGCGGCGGACCGGGAGGATGGGCTCGACGCCCCACGCCGTGAGCCGCTCCACCACCGCACGATCAGGCACATAGAGCGGCAGGTGCAAGAAGGACACCAGGCGCTCGGCCTGGCAAAGGCGACGCACGGGGCACTTCTTTCCCTGCACCACGAGCCCTCCCTCGAGGAGCTCGACGTACTCGGGCTTGGAGAACGTCAGTTCCACACACGCTCCCGGGACCGGACACGCGCCTATAGCGGCCCCCTTCGGCACAAGCAGCTGCACCGCCTTAGCCACTTCAAGGAGGGGCACGGTGTCGAAGGCGGACAGATCCACCGCCACAGTGGCCGCCCGAGTGGACGAGCTGTCGGCCGCTTGCCCGACCTCCCAGTGCCCGCGTGCGCCGCCCTGCTCGATGACACCGGCACGAACGCCGGTGCCCACTCTCACACCCGCCGCCTGCGGCCGACCGGGGCGCGCCACCCGCCCAGCGTAGCTGTCGGGAGGCGAGATGCCGCCGCCAGCCCCCGCCGCGGCGCCGGCTCCCGGCTGCGGTGTTGCCGCAGCAGCCGTACCTGCAGCCGCCCTCTTGCTCTTCACCACCGTCACCCACTCCGCCTGCACCTGGCCAGCCCCACCGGCCGGCTCCAGGCTCGGACCCACGTCCATATCGGCGTGGTCTAGATCAGTGTCCTCTACCAAGTCCAAGGACGCCCGTGCAGCCTCGGCTGCACGCGACGTGCTGGGCTGACAAACAGCCATCAGGGAAATATCGGGGGAAAAGGAAAAGAAAGGAAAAAGAACAGGTGCACTAAACGAAAGATAGGTAAGGGGGGGGGGGGGGGGAGCCCTGGACCAGGACCCCGGAGCGAGCCGGAGCCGGCCGGCAAAACAAAAAAAAAACCCAAACTAAAACGGGGGGGAACTGAAAGAACTGAAGAAGAGGTGGTCAGTCTCCCCCTCCCCGGCGCAGACGCGCCACTAGGGAGAGGGAAAACGGACAAAAGAAAAGACCGAGAACACTCTAACACAACTCTAAAGAAACTAATCAGGAAAAGAAACCAAACCGTCAGAGCTGAGAGAAGAAAAGGAAGCGACCGCACACCTCAATCTCACAGCTAGCAATGCTGTCAGCCACGCCCCCGGAAACGCACAAGCGTGTTCAGAGTGGTATGGCCGTAAGCGAAAGACGCTGCCAAAAACAGTCCTTTCGTACCTCACGCAGCTACACACCGGTTAGTCGCATTGGATCCTCCTACTGGCTTTTTATCTGACTGACACTGCAGCCCCACCATCCAATCGGCAGCACCCCGACCTAGACCAGACATTCACCAAACTCCTCAGCCGGCAGCCTATAACAACTATTCCATTCTTTCCTCATCCGCACACCTCCTTCTCTTTATTCCTTTTCACCACCGCACCGATTAATCGCCGCACGCGCCTGCCAGCAAACTTCACTACTTTGCCTACCGCATGCGGGCTTCTTTTAACGCCCCTCTTTTATCAACTCCGCTAACAGCCACAATAACTCCGCCGCACGAAGCCCACTGGTACCTGCTGAATCACATGCTTCCCCAAAACGTCGCGCTGTCAGAATTCTGGGAGCTACACACACCGACAAGTCCATACTGCAGCCAGAACAATTTTCTACATACAAACATTGACGGCCATTCTCCCTAAAAACACAGCCGACGGCTTCTCCGGGCAGCAAAGAAGTTTCCAGCCCTGATCCATCTCTGATGCCCACTAACCGAAACATTAAGCTGGCATGGAAAGGTATGAATTATCACAGACAACCTGGTGTTTTAAATATAGCCTTTAGCCAGTTTTGTAGAGAGAGAAGAGCAGCCCATGTCATGCCAATAATATCGAGCCGTCTGTGAAGAAGTGGTTTATATAGGGAAAAGAAAGCGGTGAGTTGAACAGGAATGACGTCAGTACTTAGACCGAAAACTGTGTGTAAAATGCTGCCTTTTTATTAGAAAGAAAAAAAAAATGTAAAATGAAAGGGGAATGATAGGTTTAAATTTCTCGCGAAATGGAGCGCCCACTGGATAAAGTCAAAGTGAGAAAAGCTTACAGCACCTGGTATTCCCAGGCGATTTCTCCTCCAAGTCCCTATCCTCTGCTCAACCGGCCAATGGTTGAGCGATGTTGAGCAAAGTTGAGCGCGGCAACACCAATCATTGAGCGAGGCTCGTCCTCAACAGCGCTCAACCATTGGCCTGGCTCAACTGGCCAATGGTTGAGCATTCTCAACAGACCAATGGTTGAGCATTCCCAATTGAGTCAGCGATCGGCGGTAATTTCGTCTCACTTAGGAATATACTCTCTCAGCGGTAAATTACTCTCCTTCATCATTTTTAGCTGTTTTTACAAGACAGGTGTTTGGCATGTATAGCTGTGCTGATTTTGACAAAAGATTTCTCTGGAAACTGTCGACTAGCTGCTGCTATCGTTTACTGGCTTGTTTGTGTGACAACTTTGTCTAGTTGTATGTAGCTGATTGCTATGCGTATTCTATCACATAGAAGCACGTTTGTCAATCTACAAGGCTGTAATTATACAAATAACTATTTGTGTGTGTGCGCGCGCGCGCGCGAGTGTGTGTGTGCGTGCGTGCGTGCGTGCGTGCGTGTGTGTGTGCGCGCGCGCGAGTGTGTGTGTGTGTGTGTGCGCGCGCGCGAGTGTGTGTGTGTGTGTGTGTGTAACGGGAGAGGGGAGGAGGATGGCTATCTGCTTCAGCTTTAAACCTTATCCTACATAAAGTGATTTACTGATTTTAAATGAGCTACCAAAGATGGGACTAAATATTTGTTTTGGCATAGCAACATATTGGAAAATTGGATTAACAGAGATCAATAACTCATATTATGTTTTATTGTACCACATTACCAACATCCAGTTATCAACATGGACCACCACAAATGCGAGGTGTGCGACAAGAACTTCACAGAGAAGTCGAACCTCACTCGCCACATGAAGATTCATTCTCCAAAGGAGCATGACTGTGGCGTGTGTGGGAAGAGTTTCAGCACCAAACCCAACCTCCACCTGCATTTGAAGCAGCATCAATACCACCGCATCCATCTCTACAGGCAGGGAGAGGCCTGGCTGCAGTGCACAGCTGCTGCCAAGGCTGTGGCAGAGGCCCCCAACAAGGTGGAGGACCCAACCTGGCTGGATGCTGCAAAGGCAGAGGCTTTTGCCAAAAAAGCTGGAGGAGAGATGTGGAAAGGCCAGCTAGTCCACACCTTTGGAAAGTATGCTGGGCAGTCATTCAGGTGGCTGCTGGAAAATGATGTTGGCTGGGTCGTGTGGTTGCTCGGCGAGTATTGCCAGAAGGGTGAGCAGAATGATCATCCGAAGTGGCAAAAGGAGCGCATGCTGGAGTATGTGCGAGACTTCCCCTCTGTCAGATGTCATCTAGACAAGAAGTTGAAGGTAAGATAACTGGGCTATCTTTTGACCTATGTTGAGCAACAATCAGCATTGGTGTGTGTATCTTACAGTTACTTATTTTTTTTCAGAAACAGGCATCAAAGTCTGAGTCTTCTGTCTCCCAGTTCCAGCATGACGCTAACTATGCCAGTGATGCTGAGCTGTTGGCTGCTGCAGGTAATAGAATGCTCATATATGTCATAACTATGTAATGACCATTGTATCACTAGTAGAGCTACTAAGACTTGATGTTTTTTGCTTGTGTCATCATGTGAGTTCATTATTATAATTAAAGCAATGCACTTAATACTTTGTGTGTGTGTGTGTGTGTGTGTGTGTGTGTTTTGCAGAAAATCTCCTGGACGAGTCTTCCGCTGCCCGAAGCTCCTGCTCTGCCGTCGTCACTGCCACCACCAGAGAGACCTCAAGTGCAGTACGAGCAGCTTCACCATGTCGCTGGGAAAAGGCATGGTGAGAAGCGGAGGTAAGTTTTTCAAGTGTTTCATTTATGTATTGTGAGGAGAGCAAAGGGTTAATGCACATAAATGAATACTCATGATATCCTGTGTGTTCAATACATTTACAGGTTGGACTTTGAAGAACCAGAGCCCAAGTCCAAGCTAGAGACAGGGCCTTCAGACCGGCCCATCCAGCGAAAGCCTGCTGTCGCCGCCTCCTACGTGCCACCCACAGTTTCAGCAGCACCGGTGCTTCTGGTGGTTCCAGCACAGCCACAGGCTCCATCAATTCAATTTACTGGGCCGTCTTGCACTCAGGCCTTTGTCCCTGTTTTACCATCCCCTGCACCCACCATCAAACCAATCATGCCCAGTAAATCCCAGAGGCCCTGTGGGGCTTGCCAGGTACCTCAATGCGGTGGCCAACGGAAGAGGTACACACCTTCAAAGGACAAATCGGCTGGAAGCAGCCAGAACATTTTTACGTATTGTCCTACTACTAATAAATCAACCACATCTGGTTTTGAAGGTGTAGTGTATACATGTTTTGAGCACTTTAAAAGTGTGGTGGACAAGGAACTGGAGAAGAGGAAAAACAACTGACACCTCTAATCCTAACTTGTCTGTTCCTGTTCCCTCTCCTGTTCTCATGCCTGGACACTTTGGGCACTTCTGAATACAAAGAAAAACTGGCTATTATATGTCTCTGTTTTCAAATTTTATACCTGCTGTTTAAAATTTTTTTAATACAATATTTATTATGTTATATTTGTATATTTATAATATGTATTTTTACTTATAAATAATATTTTACTGATACTATATAATATTGATCAACATTAATATATAATATTAATTCAATTTTCAGATTTTATACCCGCTGTTGATACAATTTGTTGATACATTATTTATTATTTTATTTATATTCTTGTTTATGATTTATAAATTCCATTTGATACAACTTAAGTGTAATATTAATAAAACAAATCTAGAATTTGAAAGTGTCTGTGACTTTTACTTGGTGTTTGCAAAGTTGTGTTAAAATAAAGTGACTGTGCAATGTCAACCCTTTGGTATGATGCCTCGATGCCTGCAAAGAGATGCCTCCAGAATCGTCAAGCAAGCCCCCTGAGAATCAGCCAAGGTCAACCTGGTAACCAGAGCACAAGTAAATACCTGAGTTACTGGTAACCAGAGCACAAGTAAATACTGTATTTACAAGTAGTTACTGTATTTACCTGAAATGACTGCATTTAAAACCTGTATGAAGGCAGTAAGGTATATGCTTTCAGATATGCTCTCAAATATATGGTTCATGAGGTCTAATCTGTTTCCCCTCAATGGCGTTGGCCCAATTGAAAATTACCATCCTAAATAAAAAAACATCCTAAATGAATTAAATTTCAATTTACTGATGTCATGCCTCAACCGGCCAGCAGATGCCGCCAAAAAACATGCTAATCCAGGATTCTGCACAACCCAGGATCAGCTATAGGGACTTGGGGGGGTCATTTCCCATTCCCAGGCGGTCTCCCATCCAAGTACTAACCAGGCCCGACCCTGCTTAGCTTCCGAGATCGGACGAGATCGGGCGTGTTCAGAGTGGTATGGCCGTAAGCGAAAGACGCTGCCAAAAACAGTCCTTTCGTACCTCACGCAGCTACACACCGGTTAGTCGCATTGGATCCTCCTACTGGCTTTTTATCTGACTGACACTGCAGCCCCACCATCCAATCGGCAGCACCCCGACCTAGACCAGACATTCACCAAACTCCTCAGCCGGCAGCCTATAACAACTATTCCATTCTTTCCTCATCCGCACACCTCCTTCTCTTTATTCCTTTTCACCACCGCACCGATTAATCGCCGCACGCGCCTGCCAGCAAACTTCACTACTTTGCCTACTGCAGCCAGAACAATTTTCTACATACAAACATTGACGGCCATTCTCCCTAAAAACACAGCCGGCGGCTTCTCCGGGCAGCAAAGAAGTTTCCAGCCCTGATCCATCTCTGATGCCCACTAACCTAAACATTAAGCTGGCATGGAAAGGTATGAATTATCACAGACAACCTGGCGTTTTAAATATAGCCTTTAGCCAGTTTTGTAGAGAGAGAAGAGCAGCCCATGTCATGCCAATAATATCGAGCCGTCTGTGAAGAAGTGGTTTATATAGGGAAAAGAAAGCGGTGAGTTGAACAGGAATGACGTCAGTACTTAGACCGAAAACTGTGTGTAAAATGCTGCCTTTTTATTAGAAAGAAAAAAAAAATGTAAAATGAAAGGGGAATGATAGGTTTAAATTTCTCGCGAAATGGAGCGCCCACTGGATAAAGTCAAAGTGAGAAAAGCTTACAGCACCTGGTATTCCCAGGCGGTCTCCCATCCAAGTACTAACCAGGCCCGACCCTGCTTAGCTTCCGAGATCGGACGAGATCGGGCGTGTTCAGAGTGGTATGGCCGTAAGCGAAAGACGCTGCCAAAAACAGTCCTTTCGTACCTCACGCAGCTACACACCGGTTAGTCGCATTGGATCCTCCTACTGGCTTTTTATCTGACTGACACTGCAGCCCCACCATCCAATCGGCAGCACCCCGACCTAGACCAGACATTCACCAAACTCCTCAGCCGGCAGCCTATAACAACTATTCCATTCTTTCCTCATCCGCACACCTCCTTCTCTTTATTCCTTTTCACCACCGCACCGATTAATCGCCGCACGCGCCTGCCAGCAAACTTCACTACTTTGCCTACTGCAGCCAGAACAATTTTCTACATACAAACATTGACGGCCATTCTCCCTAAAAGCACAGCCGGCGGCTTCTCCGGGCAGCAAAGAAGTTTCCAGCCCTGATCCATCTCTGATGCCCACTAACCTAAACATTAAGCTGGCATGGAAAGGTATGAATTATCACAGACAACCTGGTGTTTTAAATATAGCCTTTAGCCAGTTTTGTAGAGAGAGAAGAGCAGCCCATGTCATGCCAATAATATCGAGCCGTCTGTGAAGAAGTGGTTTATATAGGGAAAAGAAAGCGGTGTTGAACAGGAATGACGTCAGTACTTAGACCGAAAACTGTGTGTAAAATGCTGCCTTTTTATTAGAAAGAAAAAAAAAATGTAAAATGAAAGGGGAATGATAGGTTTAAATTTCTCGCGAAATGGAGCGCCCACTGGATAAAGTCAAAGTGAGAAAAGCTTACAGCACCTGGTATTCCCAGGCGGTCTCCCATCCAAGTACTAACCAGGCCCGACCCTGCTTAGCTTCCGAGATCGGACGAAATCGGGCGTGTTCAGAGTGGTATGGCCGTAAGCGGAAGAAGCTGCCAAAAACAGTCCTTTCGTACCTCACGCAGCTACACACCGGTTAGTCGCATTGGATCCTCCTACTGGCTTTTTATCTGACTGACACTGCAGCCCCACCATCCAATCGGCAGCACCCCGACCTAGACCAGACATTCACCAAACTCCTCAGCCGGCAGCCTATAACAACTATTCCATTCTTTCCTCATCCGCACACCTCCTTCTCTTTACTCCTTTTCACCACCGCACCGATTAATCGCCGCACGCGCCTGCCAGCAAACTTCACTACTTTGCCTACTGCAGCCAGAACAATTTTCTACATACAAACATTGACGGCCATTCTCCCTAAAAACACAGCCGGCGGCTTCTCCGGGCAGCAAAGAAGTTTCCAGCCCTGATCCATCTCTGATGCCCACTAACCTAAACATTAAGCTGGCATGGAAAGGTATGAATTATCACAGACAACCTGGTGTTTTAAATATAGCCTTTAGCCAGTTTTGTAGAGAGAGAAGAGCAGCCCATGTAATGCCAATAATATCGAGCCGTCTGTGAAGAAGTGGTTTATATAGGGAAAAGAAAGCGGTGAGTTGAACAGGAATGACGTCAGTACTTAGAGCGAAAACTGTGTGTGAAAAGCTGCCTTTTTATTAAAAAGAAAAACAAATTTAAAATGAAAGGGGAAAGATAGGTTTAAATTTAAGGCCGATTATTGCACGAGTGTAAAATGTATGACAGTAAAAATCAGAAGGGCAAGTTAAATTTAATGTTATGTACAATAAATTGTGACGTATGTATAAGAATTACATAGTATCATTAGTTATATATATATATATATATATATATATATATATATATATATATAATTTAGTAACACAATGTAACAAATAAACAGTTTTAAAACAATTCATTTCACGATTATCCACGTCATTTTTAGTCGAAGGAACTCTAATTGATTCGCTGAAAACCATAATTTTCACCTCCAGTGTGAAGACGGCGAAACGAATCAGAACACCGTTGTGGGTCTGCATCTCATTCAGCCAATGAAACAGTGCAGCATTGCGGGGAGAGTAGCGCTCCGCCGGCCCCAACAGTAATGACACACATACGGGACGAATTAACTCCGATGGCCGGGAGCGGCGCAGCGTTTCAGCATGTACATCGCTTCAAATAAGCTGGGACGCCCGCCTCGTTTCCTTACGGAAGGGATTTAAGGAGAAGCTCCGGAGTCCTTTTTAAATTGGCAAATTTATTCCTTTTTATTTTTTACAAAGCTATGGCAGATATTGACAAGCTTAACGTAGACAGTATAATTCAGCGTCTTTTGGAAGGTAAGGAAGAGTTGTCAAATGTCACCTACCCACTAATTAGGTTGATTGTCTTACCGGTCACCACTTGTGTGTATACGCGCGCACACACACACACACACACACACACACACACACACACACACAAACACACACACGTATGGGACCTTTGAGTATCTGTTAATTTTATAGGAAGTTTCTACCTGACATATTTCCAACGTAAATTTAGCCTTTCGCTTCATACTGCTGATCGATTCGGATTAATGGAATGTCATCATGCAGTTGAGAGAACCTGCCAATTTCGGCATTGATGTTTTAATTTAACATGACTAACCGTCAATACACCGGGCTGATTGTAACAGACTGGCAGTATTTGTTATAATGTTTGTGATATAAGTGTTTTGCCTGTGGTGATAATGTATAATCGATCTGCATGTGGTATGTCAGAGTTATTTATGATCGATTAGGCATAAGTAAAGTTTTTTCACTAATGGTTCCTTTGAGGGTGTTTGTCATCCTTTATTGCTGCCTAAGTGGAATATTTTATTGCAAAGACAAAGTAACCCGGCGTTTGTTCTGCTCCTTACGCCCGTTCGCATTTTTAGCTGTGTTCACATCTCTTCTTGACGCCCGGAGCTTCACGTCATCATTCAAACGTAAAAGTAGAGTTTTAAAAGTACATACTTCTTAAAAAAAAAAAACTGGGCAGCGACCCAGTTTTTATTTTGAATGTCCCAGATTCTGTCCCTATTTTATCAGTGCAATTTATGTGACTACACGCACAATTATGTACCATTATTTTCCTCAAAGCCCACGTGTAATTTGTAATGCCAGTGACCAACAGTAACTAGTAATTAATGAAGGCAGAGCGTTTGCCTTTACGGGGCGACTTAAATATTTTAGGCTGTGTGGATTTATCCTGCACATGAACGTAATACATCCATTGCAGTTAACAATGTCCAGCGAGATATTTGGATTTTCAAGCGGTGTGTAACATTTAAGAAATACGTAATATATAATACTAAGTAAAGCTTGGCCGTGTTGCCAACTTACTTCAGTAAAAATATTCACCACATTAAGTAACTAGATGCCACTTAAATCGATTTATGTGTTGCGTGAAATCTGTAATATACAGTATTGTTAACGTGTTATGCTAAGGTGCAGCTTAAGGGCAAGTAGTGGAATGCTGAGGTTCCAGTGTGACCAGAAGCAAATGCAGGATAGTACTGGAGCAGAAGCTAGGCCTGTACAATACTATACAAAACATTTTAAGAACCGGAGGTATTCACGGCAAAACACCATGAAAACTAGGTTCCTACTATAGCCATGACCATAACCCTGGAACAGGGAAAGTTGATGAAGCAGATCTGTGGTCAGATGTGTTAGCTGTGGTTTTTCTGGATAAGATGGATCTTGGGGCATTTCTTGAAAGCTGCTGGAACTCAGGGCTTAATAAATTATCTGGTTATTAAGTGTTACACTAAAATGCACGACATACATTTGTAACATGCTGTTCTGTCCAGTTGTGAATGGCAAGATGTTCACAGCTGTACGTGCACTGTCAGCCAGGTGTGTCAGTCATTAAACTTGCTGTGTTTCACAATTATATTATTTTAGGTAAGCTGGATGTGGGCAAGTCGGAGCTCCTAATCCAAGGTCCAAGGATACAGAACCCTTTTCTTACTGTTGGTTTTTAATTAATTTGAAGGTACTTTTACAGTCAGTGTTAAACATCAAATTCTACTTGAGGATTTGGTATCACACTTCAGACTTTTTGATGAATTGTCAAATTTGTGTGAATTGAGGAATGCCAGTTAGTGTAAAAATGGGCTGAAGTGCTGCCGGTTGTATTTGTCCTAATAAAATACTTTTAGATTCCTATTAAAGTTTCAACATTATCTTCTGGAATTAATTTTAACAAGTTTGTTTTGAAAGATAAGAATGAAAAACTATTAATTTAAGCTGAGTGCCTTATTGTAAAGGAGGGTAATGAATGTATATGTGTACAGTTTTAGAATGGTCTTTATCTTTATGCTATTGCATGTATTCTTCAACGATACAACTAAATCTAAATTTAAAATGCACCTTTAATGCCTTCAGATTGACCTTATTTTAATTTTATATTGAATGGAGCCCAGATGTATGCCAGCATCTTAGGCAAGTTATTAAAGAGCTCAGCATTTTGAAAACTCAACACACCTTCTGGTCTTAAAGTTCCTTGCTTTAAATGAAAGTTATATACACCAAAGAGCCAAAACATTGTGACCTCCCCCCATGTAATTAGAATAACGTTGAATTTATTGTACAAACAGCGTCTGTCAAGGTCTGGGATATGTTAGACAAATGTTTCCCAACTCAGCTTCCTGTTAGCTCCCAGCCCACCTGTACCAGGTATTTGGTGTTCCTGATTGGCTGGTAGCAGGGAGGGAGCAAAAATGTGGACTGTCCGGAGTTCCCTGAGGACTAATTTGGGAAACACTGTGTTAGACAGTAAGCCAGCATTTGCTGCTCATAATTGACATGTTGAATGCAGAAGGAGTGGGCAGGAGTGAAGACTCAAGTGACTTTAATAAGGGCCAAGTGGTTAAGGCCAGATGACTGTGTGAGAATATCTCCAAAACTGCAAGCCTCATGGGGAGCTCACGGTCAGGCATGGGGAGTACCTGCTGAGAGGGGTCTGAGGAGGGAAAATCCAAGATACACCGACAGCGTGCTGGGCAGCTAAGATGATGCAAGGTGTTAATGAAGGCTGGCCTGTCTGGCACAAACAGGCTACTGTGATTAAGACTACAGAAATCTCTATTGATGGTGAAAGGAGTAATGTATCATCACACACAGTGACACTTCAGTAAGAAGTCTCTAGTGAAAATGGATCTTGGTAGAATAATCACTTAATTTTTATTCTATTTATTTTTTTTCAGTTTGGAATTTTATTTATGCTAAACTAATATGATGATATTCAACCATGTTGTATTTATATTTTTATATGTTTTTGCTATTCCTTTGTTTGGCATACCATAACTATGATGGTCTCGGTAATTATAGAGTTATAGACGTTAAAGTTTAATATAACCAAGAACTACAAATGAGCTGTGTTTTCTACTATGCTACCCAGAATGTGGTAGGTGACACAATGAGCAGAGAGTGATACATCACTCAATGTCAAAGGGAAATGACACTTTTCAGGTGAGGTTTTTTTTATATGTCATGGAGGGAAGAATGACGGTTTCATAGTCTGTGACTGAAGGAATATGATGCTGATGTAGAGAAGACTTAAATGCAAAGGCAGCTAACAAGTATATTTTAAGTGTATTCAAAACTACCGCTTGTCATTTAATTCTGTAATGCAGACTGACTAAAATATCCTGGAGTCTTTGGCAGTTTTGCAAAATATTTGGTTAGTAAATGAATGAGTGAGTGGATGCTGGCTGTGTCACTGCTTCCTGCCTCATTCGTCAAGGGACGGCGCCAAAGCTTTCATCAGCTGCACATCGGAGGTCAGCTTTTTATGCTTAGAATTAGGCCAGCGTGGCTTATAAATAGAGAATACAAAACTTTAACTTGTCTTCATCATCAGCCTCCTTTTTCAGTATGATAGGAGCACAAAAGCCACCAGACGGAACGTTAATGCGGACAGTAATGGAGTGGATGTTCAGGAAGTGTATTTGTAATCACAATGATTTCATGCATGTCTCTCAAGTTTATTCACAAATAAACTTAAATTTGGGTTTCTAAGGCAGGGTTTCCCAAACCCCCGGTCCATGGCCCATCTTCAGCCGGCAGATCGTCCCATATTGAAGAATTAAATATTGTGATCCATGAAAACATTCAGTTCAGCTTGATTTCACAACAGAGGGGTGCAATACGTTTGTACATCATTTACGGAATAATTAAAAAAATTATTATTTGTACTAATTTTGCCTCGCCCCACCCAAAGTTTATCATGGGATTATTTTACCAGTCCATGCAAATGTAGTAGAATATCAAACCAACCGTGGACATTGGAAGGTTGAAAACCTGTCTATAGTGGATGGGCTGCTGATGTGGCTAGCGGCGGAAGCTGCCTCAGGAATTTTGGCCATATGAATGATATGTCATTGCAAAGATTGTGGGTGACCAATCTTTTATTGACTTTCTAAGTGAAAGGTTCAAAGCCTGGCAAGAGTGTGCAGCTCCAGGAGAGTGAGGTGCGAGGCCTGTGCCTGAAATCCCGAGAGATCTTCCTCAGTCAACCTATCCTGCTGGAGCTGGAGGCTCCTCTTAAGATATGTGGTAGGGATTCTGTCATCTCTTTCTTATGCTGTTTATATATGTGTGTGTGTGTGTGTGTGTGTGTGTGTGTGTGTGTGTGTATATACTGTGTATGTATGTATATACTGTGTATGTATGTATGTATATATGTGTATATATGTATATATATATATATTAGGGCTGTCAAACGATAAAATTTTTTATCAGATTAATCACAGGGTTGTTGTGGATTAATTTAGATTAATCACGATTAAATACCATTAATTTTTAATCTATATTAATCACAATTCATTTTGCATGAGCAAACAGACTCAAGAAAAACAGGTAATATATATGCACTTAACATATTTATTGAACATCTTGAACAGGAGTCGGATGCATTCCATCTGCCACAGAAGTGCAATACCATGGACCCATATCAAAAAGCAAGATATTTTGCTTAGCCGGACAACTTGTCGTATTTAAGGTACCTCAGTTTAAATGGTCTTTATCTTCGTTCACTTACAATTAGCCCGAACTAATAATCCGACTAATCATGAAATCCAATTCTAGCCCGGTTAATTGCCATTGTTAGCAATATCAATTGATAACACATTACGCGCCATGCTTTATGTATAAAACACGTCCACAGATAAGTTGGACGGTATAGTGTGTGCGACCGATTTAATGAGCCACAAATGAGAAGTAGTGCTTAAACAGTATAAAACTACAACTTTCCCTTCTGTTGATAAAAGGCGCAGCCATCTCAGATTCTGAACTCGGGATCCTCTGTGCTGCTCCGAGATATTTCTCGGATGTCCGAGAAACGGGAGCGCGCATGTTGTTACTTCCGGCTTCAAAACTCCGGAATACGACTCGGAATACGAGTTCCCAGGGCAAATGTATGGATATATATATATATATATATATATATATATTAGGGCTGTCAAAATTAACAGGTTAACGCGGATTAATCCATCATCATGATTAATCTGATTAAAATTTTTAACACAATTAACCCATCTGCAGCGCAGAATGGCTCAAAATCCCTGAAATGTGTCTGTCAACCCATTTCGGCCAGTTTTGGTGCGTTCCATTTGCCCTCGGAACTCGTATTCCGAGTCGGATTCCGGAGTTTTGAAGCCGGAAGTGACAGCATACGTTCCTGTTTCTCAACAGAAGGGAAAGTTGTAGTTTTATACTGTTTAAGCACTACTTCTCATTTGTGGCTCATTAAATCGGTCGCACACGCTATACCGTCCAACTTATCTGTGGATGTGTTGCTACGGAGTTTTATATGTAAAGGCCCGCGCATAATGTATTATCAACTGATATTGCTAACAATGGCGATTAACCGGGCTAGAATTGGACTTCATGATTAGTTGGATTATTTGTCGGACTTACGGTAGTTCGTGCTAATTATAAGTGAACAAAAATAAAGTCCATTTAAACTGAGGTACACACACACATAAAGCTACAAATCCAGACCAAGTTTTGTGTCTAACAACCAGTTGAGCATAAAGAGTCACAGTCAAAGAAGTAATAATAATAATAGAGTTATTTTTAAAGAGTACTCATCTGGTTGGTTGAAACAAAATCCTGGTCTGGATTTGTAGCTTCTGGACTTGAAATACCCAACACTGCAGATATTATATAATATAATATATATATATATATATATATACCAACAATGACAACCTTAACCCCTACCCAGCTCTAGCCTTAACCATAGGTAACCAAACGAAATGCAAGACTTTTGGCACTTTTAATTTTTTGATTGAAGTCACAGTCTTTTAGGAAACTGAGTTTCCCCTCGTGGGGACCAAAAACATGGTCCCTATAATGTTAAAATAACAGGTTTTTATCACATTGTGGGGACATTTGGTTGGACCCACACACACAAACACACACACATTGTTTTGTGTTAATGTTCAGTACCGATTTGACTGCATTCTCTGTAGGTGACATCCATGGCCAGTACTATGACCTCCTAAGGCTGTTTGAGTATAGCGGATATCCGCCAGAGGGCAGCTACCTGTTCCTGGGTGACTATGTTGACCGGGGAAAGCAGTCACTGGAGACCATCTGCCTGCTGTTGGCTTATAAGATTAAATACCCTGAGAACTTCTTCCTGCTACGGGGAAATCACGAATGTGCCTCCATCAACAGGATATACGGTTTCTACGATGAGTGTCAGTTTGCCGACGCCCTGCCAACCACCACGATTCCCACATATTTTACCTTGAGTTAGGAGATCTATTCGTGAGCTATTTTCATGGTGCATGGATTCCTGTTTTTTAGGTAGGAGGCGGCATAGTGTCAAGCTGTGGAAGACATTCACCGACTGCTTCAACTGCCTCCCCATCGCTGCCATTGTGGATGAGAAGATCTTCTGCTGTCATGGAGGTGAGATATCAGTGCAAGCTTTGGAGTCAAGCTGGTACTGAACGTTCCAGGTCAATCAGCTCTTTTAGCTTTTCATGAACTCCACATGAACGCGGCATGATGGTTCAGTGGTTAGCACTGTTGCCTCACACCTCTGGGATCTGCGTTTGAGTCTCTGCCAGAGTTCCATGTGTGTGAAGATTGCATGTTCTCCCCATGTCTTTGCATGGTTTCCTCTGGGTATTCCAGTTTCCCCCCACAGTCCAAAGACATACTGAGGCTAAATGGGCTTACCAAATTGCCTATACAGTAGGTGTGAGTGGTGTGTGAGTGTGCCTTGTGATGGGTTTGTGCCCCATCCTGAGTTGTTCCCTGCCTTGTTCCTGTAGGCTCCAGACCCACCAAAACCCTGGACAGGATAAGTGGTTTCAGAAAATGGATGAATGAATCCCACATTATTCCATGGAAGAGCAGTGTTGGGCATTTCAAGAGCAGAAGCTACAAATCCAAACCAAGATTTTGTTGAGTATGATTATAAAGAGTCACAGAGTACTCAACTGGTTGGTAGAAACAGAATCTTGATCTGGATTTGTAGCTACTGGACCCGAAATGTCCAACACTGTGGAAGAGTTTTATAAATGCTCAAAGCAATTGTTGGCCTTCTTTGTTCAACATAACTTTATGACAAAATATTGTGTTCCAGCACATTACAGATCAGTTATACACTTGCCTGATTCTTCATGAATTCTGAAATCTGTTTGACTTCTTCTCAATTATTATTAAAGGGCTTCTTTTTGATGTCTTTGGTATTTCAGGTGTACCATCACTTATTGTAAAAGCATCAGAAAGACTCCTGTAGCTGAACTGTTGCCGGAGGCCTTGAGTCAGTAGTAACTACCCGCACTCCACACTTGCTAGGCCTGTCCCCAGACCTCCAGTCCATGGAGCAGATTCGGCGAATCATGAGACCTACGGATGTTCCTGATCAGGGCCTGCTGTGTGATCTCCTGTGGTCTGACCCAGACAAGGAGGTGCTAGGCTGGGGAGAGAATGACCGCGGTGTCTCCTTCACCTTTGGAGCAGAAGTGGTGGCCAAGTTCCTACACAAACACGACCTGGACCTCATCTGCCGGGCGCATCAGGTGAGGGCATGTGTGCCAGGTGGGCACATGAGGTGAGGGCATGTGTGCCAGGCTAACTACTACAGCGCTCACAGTAGGTCTTGGGATGCTTGCTTAATTCAGTAAAAATATTGCAAATTTAATAACAAAAATCATTACTATTCATTTGTTTACAAAAATATGTGGCACGTTAAAACAACCAGTAGTATTAAGTAAAACATTAATTTCAAGTAGTCATAAATTTAAACCCAAATTATAGTTCTAAAAGAGCAAGTGTTCCAAGACTTTCTGTGAGCGCTGTGTATATTAATATAGTACGTTTTTAATGATTTTGTAGTGATTGAAATGATTGACTAAATAACAAAAGTAAACTCAGAGGAGCCATTACTGGCTCTTCGCTTAGCCAAATGTTTGTTTACATGTGCCATTCACCCAACATGCTACTTTTGCAAAATGCTGGGTAGAATTTTTAAGGTGCCAAGTGAAACTTCCTTTGATTATCCCTTCTCACTGCAGGTTGGTCAAATAATTTAATATGCCCTGTTTTTTTTTTTGCATAATTGCATTACAGTGATCCCCCGCTATATCGCGGTTCAGCTATTGCGCTCCCACTATTTTGTGGATTTTTCCCCGACGCTTCACAGTTCTCTGTGTATCCCGTACCTTGCTTGCGGCCCGATTGTTTTCGTTTTGTTTTAAGCCCTACGATGGCTCCCAAGCATTCAGCATCTTCTAAACCTTCTGGTAGTAGTGAGCCTAAGCACCAGAGGAAGACATTGACCATTCAGGAGAAGGTAAAACTCCTGGATATGCTTCAGGAAGGAAAGCGTTACGCGGATGTTGCTCACCATTATGGCTTGAATGAATGGACGGTATACTACATCAAGAAGGATGAAAAGAATATAAGAACCATATATGTTTTTATTTTTACATATTCCATTACGTATACAGAGAGAGAGATATGTGTGCGTGTGTGTGTGTGTGTGTATGTGTATATATATACACTCACCTAAAGGATTATTAGGAACACCTGTTCAACTTCTCATTAATGCAATTATCTAATCAACCAATCACATGGCAGTTGCTTCAATGCATTTAGGGGTGTGGTCCTGGTCATGACAATCTCCTGAACTCCAAACTGAATGTCAGAATGGGAAAGAAAGGTGATTTAAGCAATTTTGAGCGTGGCATGGTTGTTGGTGCCAGACGGGCCGGTCTGAGTATTTCACAATCTGTTCAGTTACTGGGATTTTCACGCACAACCATTTCTAGGGTTTACAAAGAATGGTGTGCAAAGGGAAAAACATCCAGTATGCGGCAGTCCTGTGGGTAAAAATGCCTTGTTGATGCTAGAGGTCAGAGGAGAATGGGCCGACTGATTCAAGCTGATAGAAGAGCAACTTTGACTGAAATAACCACTCGTTACAACCGAGGAATGCAGCAAAGCATTTGTGAAGCCACAACACGCACAACCTTGAGGCGGATGGGCTACAACAGCAGAAGACCCCACCGGGTACCACTCATCTCCACTACAAATAGGAAAAAGAGGCTACAATTTGCACGAGCTCACCAAAATTGGACAGTTGAAGACTGGAAAAATGTTGCCTGGTCTGATGAGTCTCGATTTCTGTTGAGACATTCAAATGGTAGAGTCAGAATTTGGCGTAAACAGAATGAGAACATGGATCCATCATGCCTTGTTACCACTGTGCAGGCTGGTGGTGGTGGTGTAATGGTGTGGGGGATGTTTTCTTGGCACACTTTATGCCCCTTAGTGCCAATTGGGCATCGTTTAAATGCCACGGCCTACCTGAGCATTGTTTCTGACCATGTCCATCCCTTTATGACCACCATGTACCCATCCTCTGATGGCTATTTCCAGCAGGATAATGCACCATGTCACAAAGCTCGAATCATTTCAAATTGGTTTCTTGAACATGATAATGAGTTCACTGTACTACAATGGCCCCCACAGTCACCAGATCTCAACCCAATAGAGCATCTTTGGGATGTGGTGGAACGGGAGCTTCGTGCCCTGGATGTGCATCCCACAAATCTCCATCAACTGCAAGATGCTATCCTATCAATATGGGCCAACATTTCTAAAGAATGCTTTCAGCACCTTGTTGAATCAATGCCACGTAGAATTAAGGCATTTCTGTTCTTACAACGTATTAGTATGGTGTTCCTAATAATCCTTTATGTGAGTGTATATATATATATATATATATATATATATATATATATATATATATATACACACATTACATATCATTATTATTATTATTATTATGTTACTCATATCTTTAGCCCGACATCCACATGTCATATATGTTGTTTTAATAAGTTTACATGTGTTTAAAGCATGTGGGAGGGGTATTTTAAGGCTTAAACTATATATATTAAAAAAAAGTTTATTTATATGGTGTTTCTATATCGTGGATTTTCACCTATTGCTGATAGGTCTAGAACGCATCTTCCGCGATAGGCGGAGGATCACTGTATAAGTGATTTCTCATATGCTGTATGAATTGCACAAGGAAATCTGCAACATTTCATTCAGCTTCTGTGGTAGTGTTTGAGCCACTTAAAGTTCCGATTTGAGATACCCGTACTTCTCGTGGAGGTGGTGGAAGATGGGTATGAGTTCTTCGCCAAACGGCAGCTGGTGACCCTGTTCTCAGCACCCAACTACTGCGGCGAGTTTGACAACGCCGGCGCGATGATGAGTGTAGATGAGACACTGATGTGCTCCTTCCAGGTAGGAATGCCACTTGCATTTCTTATCTTACCACCTCATGGGAAGACTTCCTGAAATCATATATTAACATTTATAAAACTGTACACACATTCTGTAGATTTTAAAACCAACAGAGAAGAAAAAGCCGAATGCAAGCCGACCCGCTACACCCCCTCGAAGTATGGTGATGAAGCAGCCCAAGAAGTAGGGCAGGGAGTATGGTGATGAAGTATCCTCGGAATCTGGTGATGAAGTATCCTTGGAGTATGTTGATGTGAAATAGCCCAAGAACTAGGGGAGGGAGGAGTGGCGTTTGTGCTGTGCTGTTAATTTATTTGCTTGTTTTATAGTTCAGTGATCACTTGCTTTTTATGCACTTTTTTACTTGCCAGAACTCAAAAACAAGTGAAATACTGTTTTGTTTTTGCCAGATCAAAATGTTGTTGTACTATGCATTCAGGTATCCTATATGGACAAAAGTATTGGGACACCTGACCATTACACCTACTGTACAAGAACATTTATGACATCCCATTCTAAATCCATAGGCATCAATATGGAGTTGGTTCCCCCTTTGCAGCTATAACAGCTGCCACTCTTCTGGGGAGGCTTTCCACAAGATTTTGGAGTATGTCTGTGGGAATTTTTGCCCATTCATCCAGAAGAGCATTTGTGCAGTCAGACACTGATGTTGGACGTGAAGGTCTGGCTCGCAATCTCTGTTCCAGTTCATCCCAAAGGTGTTCGATGGGGTTGAGGTCAGGGCACTATGTGGGCCAGTCAAGTTCTTCCACACCAAACTCACCCAACCATGTCTTTATGGACCTTGCTTTGTACACTGGGATAGTCATGCTGGAACAGCAAAGGGCCTTCCCCAAACTGTTACCACAAAGTTGGAAGCATAGAATTGTCCACAATGTCTTGATATGCTGAAGCATTAAGAGTTCCTTTCACTGGAACTAAGGGGCCTAGCCCAACCTCTGACTTATTGCAAAGCTGGCATGCTATGGCAGCACCACATTTGAATTCACTGAGCTCTTCAGAATGACCCATTCTTTCACAAATGTCTATAAGCCTGACTGCATGGCTAGGTACTTGACTTTATACCCCAGTGGCAATGGGTCTGAAGGAAACCCCTGTATTAAATGATTAAGAGGTCCCAATACTTTTGTCCATATAGTGTGCAATGTCTAGCTTCAGTAACCAGGAACCTGTGTAATTTACTAGAGATCAATTCCAAATTTTTGCAATTCCCCCAAATTCCCCACATTGTGTTGCCACTGTGAGCGAAATACTGCTAATAATCAGTGTGTTTTCTGTCTTCATTTATTTCTTCCTGACCTCTTTGTCCTCCTGTGGCCCAGTTCTGGCGCAGTGTTGCTCTTCAAAACACTGACATGTTTCTGATGATCTTATTTTATCAAAATCTCAATATGGTTCAGAAATGTAGCTTTATTTTTAAACTAAAAAAATGAATATGTGTATTTAGATATTTAGGTGATCCTACCAAAAATTCACGTATGCTGTATTTAGTGATGCCACTTGGCTACAAGTTTAATGTGCCAGTCATAACTATGATTTGACTTTGGATGATATACAGCTGGAGTTTTTATGTGTTGGCTTGTTTATTAAATGCAGCTAAAGCAAACGATATGTAACGGATGCTTTGTAATCTGTGACAAATTAGCTAGTTTGGGCATTCAGAAAGCTAACCACAAACACCATATTGATGCCTATGGATTCAGAATGGGATGTCATAAAAGTTCCTGTGGGTGTAACGGCAAGGTGTCCCAGTACGTTTGTCCATACAGTGTATATCAACTTCCATCAATATATTCACATAAATTATAAAATTCTCACGATAAGACATGGGGATTAATAATTTTTTGAGAACTTGTTGCTGCTCTTTCTGTTTAGAAGCATGAACACTGGATAGTTCTTGCAATGCACTCACTACTTTACAACTCTGTCTACCTATTCCAAATGTGTTACATCACAGCTTGTGGAATAGAACAGGGTTCCCAATAATTTTCCCCTCAGGGCCAAATTTCATCAGCAACACAGTTCCTGGAATGGGGAGGGTGGGGGGTAAAATATGCCAAGCAGGGGCGCCGCCAGGGGGGGAAAGGTTAGAACAATTCTAGGGGCCTAGCACTGACATGGGGCCCTGTTAGGTGCTTTACCTTTTCGCAAAAAGGGGGGGGGGCAAAATTGTAATCTTTCATGGGGCCCAAGATTTCTGGCGGCGCCCCTGATGCCAAGCCTGGGGGGGTGTGCTTACAAGAAATTTGCAGAGCGGGGTGGAACATTCGATTCTCACTGGCCACCTGGTGTAAACGCCCCACATTTGGCTGCAGATAAAACTTGTGTTTATAGTGCCGTGTGTCTGGGTTAAATTGTGTTTCGGCCCAGATGCAAACCGCAGTCCACCTAGTATGAGTATCCATGCTGTAGAATGAAAGGCGTGGACAGCTGACAACACATGGCTGCTGGGAGTTGCGAGAGAAACCTTCAATGGGATGAGCTGGCCATTCCAGATATTTGCAATATTTTCTGAATTCACCACCTCAATCTACATTCCAGTCAGTTTTCGCTGTAGTTCACTAAATCAGTTTTATCCTAATCCTTGCATACTGCACTATATAAAGTTTAATACATTTAAAATGTATTTAAAACCAAAAAAAACACCCATTGTTTGACTATTTTAATATTTGTGCAATTTTTATTTCATGCCTATTAACAAATAATCCAAATGCCAGGGACTTTGCCACAGTTTTTATTTGATGCAGCCAAAAGGTCTTGGCAATCATGGAAGAGAACTTGGGGTGACGTCACTACTAGCACTGCACTACCAGCATTGCCTCATGTTTGTTCTTTACAGAAACAAGTGAAGGCCCATTACAACAGCGCACAGAAAAGCTAGAATATCCTACTTTTAGCCACAAGGTGGCACCAAGACCCGACCAACTACAGAACTAGCGCTGTATATGACTGCAGCGCCACGCCGGCTTCTAAAGGAACTGGCGAATGTATTTCTAACTTTCGTCTTTGAAATAAATAAATGTTCGTTTTAATGTTGAGAAGCAGCCTAAATAATTGGTATTGATCAAAACAAATACTTATTATAGCGGTCTTCATCCATATTGCATATACATTCACAATATTTTATTAATCCTTGTGAGGAAATTCTCTTTTCACGTACCCTGTCTTGCTCTCCACGAGAGCCACATACAGGTGAGAGTAAGCTTGGGGTGACAGCACAGGGTCAGAAAGACAGTATGCAGCACCCCAGGGGCTGGCAGGTAAGGGCTGTGCTCAAGGACCCACAGACATGGGATTATCTTGCCGAGGGTGGGACTAGAACCACCAACCTTCCAATCGCTGAGCCGCACAGCGCAAATAGCTCAAAAAAAAAGGTTAGACATTTGTATGGTCAGCAAAACACAACATCCTTAAATATTCCTGTATTTGTAACATGTCAACATAACGCTAGAAACACAAAGTAGATAAAAATTAAAATCGACATTAAATATAACACCGTTACATTTCGAAGTTCCCCAAAAATATCATTTCAGTTATAAATGCCCCTTCTAGACCATGGAATACATCCAAAAACACTCAACCTTTTTGAAAATGCTATATGTTTTAAGATAAACAAAGCGTCTGAGTAAATTTGAAAATAAAAAAACTTCATCTTTTTCTGTCATATTAACATAAACCACTATCTGCTTGGTGTTTTTCCTCTGGAATAGCTTTCCTGTGCTCAGTACTCGCATAATAAAAAGACTACAGTGGACAACAGAGTTGTATTTCAGAGAGAGATTAGAGGCGGCTGTTTCTATAGAGAGATCAGAACAATTTCTTTTTGCAGAGTACAGGCTATATTTCAGAAATCAGAGAGAACTTATGTAGGCTACATGCCAGGTACTGTACATAAACTAAAATAATTAAATAACTGTATAAACCTCCTATCCACCCTAGACGATTGTCTGTCCATCGCAGGTCAGAAGTCTATAAAACCCTTAATTAATTAATTAATTTAAAAAGTGTCCGAGAGGCTGCAGCATTTACCCGCTTATGAAAATGAAATCCTCAGCACGCAAAGTATCCTAGATATTGTACCGTGCAAGCAACAACTTACGACGGCATCTAAAACAATAAGGACAGTGTACTTCACCAGTGAAAGATGGTCCAAAGGGAGCACATGTAACCACTACAGATGCCTTTTAAGGAAAGCGCGATTGCATAGTGGGCTGTGACGTCAAGGCCGGCCGAATCACGAGACCCGGCGATTTTACTCTGTAGTTCGCTCAGTCTCGCGGACATGTGGGTTGTTCGCGCTCACCTGAAATGAGGAGGCGGCGCGTGAGCGCGGTAGCTGAGTCCCCGGGAAGAATGGCTTCCTTCAAATCTGGCAAAACGTAAAGAGAGAACACAATCACGACTTCGGCGAACGGCTAGAAGAGGCTCCCTGGGCTCCTCGCTGTCTTTGCGTTGGCGGTTGAGTTAATTGGTCTTGTCGGGTGGCATTTCAAACTACCGTTACATAGAGTCTCTAAGGTGGTTAGCTGTCTCACTGGCAGGCTAGCAACTACGGGCAGACTAGCCCAGGGCTTCGCTTTTCGGTGTCTTCGGGTGGGAGGGCATGATCTCTGTACTTTCCTATGGCAGACTGGTTGCCAGGGCTGTCTTGGGCGGACTTTCCCAAACTGATAGCCGGGACTACAGCTTGGTAACAGCGAGCTGTGGATTCGGGAAGGATTTTCGCAAAGGGATTTTGAAGAAAGGGATGTGTTATGGGGATGACGCCTGCTTTGTAGCTCGCCATCGATCTGCCGACGTCCTGGGTGAGTACATTCCTGATGTGACCTTTTTTAGGTCCAGATGGATATTTATTTTGTGACCGAACGGTCCATAGTGCGAAGGGCTCGGCACAAATGAAGTGCGTCCGGATATTCATTTAAAACTCTTTGGGAATTGCCGGTTAGACTTGCATGACTCAGTAAGTCTGTGTTATTTATTGATTTATGCAAAACTGACACGACTGTGAGTTAAGGATTAGTATCATAGTAGTCTACAGCTCAACCACAGTTACAAGCCTCGCTAACACTTTAACAAACAGATAGTACAGCCTTGCATCTACGCAGCGACTGTTCAACACTAAAGCCGGTGATGGCTTTTAGCGATGGTGCGCAGGTGTTTTGCGGATCTGGACTGAGTGCTCGGAAACACGTTGACGCAGTTTTACAGAAAACGACAAAAAATATCGCCCATCCTGGGGCGCCGTGAAGTTGGGAAAAGTTAAGAAGACTCCAAGGTGACAGGGGTCCTAGAAAAATTAAACAAATGGACTGGTCTAGGTTGGGGACCCAATATAATATATACTGTGATGGGGCACAAAATCTCTAACAGTACCGAAGAGCCTTTGGTGGCTGTTCCTGAGATAGTCTGGTGCCAACAATCACGCTACTGAATCTTTGTCCCTGTCTGCAGGCAGTGTGTATTCAATATGAACGCCCAAAATAGTCCCCTGGTACCAGACCTTGGTGCTTCTTAGGGAAACTCCTTTTCATAGGTTCACAGAGAAAACTTGTCCTTTCTGTACTGTGCTATGATCATTGTTTTAGTTCCCCTTTTTATTTTCTGTCAGCTTCCGCAGGGAAGAAGCGTGAGTGAGTCATTATGTTCACCTTGTTGTCGGTTTGGCCAAAGGCCTCACCTTGGCGCATTTTTTAAGCTGATACCTCATGCATGGTGCAGCATGATTCACTGTAAGTCGTTCATATCGGTCTTTCTTTTAAGAAAAAAAAACAGACAACTATTCAATTAAAATGGCTTAATTCTTACATGTGAACCAGACTTAAACCGTAATGTTGCTGAATGAACGTGAATATGGATAGCTGAGAAAACCGTATACTGAATTAATCTGATGTTTATGTACTTTGCTGTCAAGCTAATCTTATTGTAATCTCTAGTACGCATAGCTCTTTTGACAGGTCTTCCTTAAGCGCGATTGCATTACATACATTAGGGCCGTGCCAAGTTCAGCCAATGTCCTTGGCAGGACTGATCCTGGATTCCTTAAGAAATCTAAAGTGCAGCTCCAGAAAGTAATATTAACCTCCTGCTCTGGGACAGCTTTGGCAAATGGAGATCCTACTTAACCCCCCACCTCAATTTTTGTGCTCCTTGACTTTAGGGGTTTTTGTCATTTTATTTATTCAGTTGCCATTTTGACCCTGTGTCAGACCTGCAGGGCTCAGGGCTTACTTTTACTCCAGCACCTGTTTGTACAGCTGCGTGTCTTACTTCCTTTTGGTAAATTTCCTGACCAGTAACACAACAGCAACTTCCCTTTTATGATTTGAATGTTCAAATTTTGGCTAGATGTCTAACACCTCATTCATCACATTTCGGAACTTGGGATCATTTGGAGCTGGCTGCTCTGTAGTCTTCCTACATGCTTGCTTGCATAAGATCAAAGTAAAGTGATGTTTGGGTTTTTCTTTTTTTTTTTTGTTTGTTTTTTAAATAAACTTTATGAGGCGCTTGACTTTGACTAGTTAACCAAGCAGCCCCAACAGCGATTTAATCACCACAGTGTCACACTGCCTTTACACTCGTTGTGCTGCTTTTTAATGACGTGACCTGGGTTTCCGTTACAGCTAACACTGGTCTTGTGCTTTGAAGATCAAATCCACTTGTGTGACTCCATAAACCTGCAGAGACATCGTCTTTCTTAGGCTGCTGTTCTGGTAACCTACAAGTGACGGTTTAGTTTGTGAAGTACTTTTTTGTGGAGTTTTTATCACCTTCTTTCAAATGTGTAAAAAAATGCTAGTCTCAACTATGAATGACTTTATCAGGCTTATACAGAACAGCTCAATTTGGTGCACATTATTGGTGGGTGATGTGCCCAAAATATTTTATTATTCCTTCAAACAAATTTTTGGACACTTTTATGATGGTGATGAGGGGGCTTTTTGAGGCTTAGGAAGCCATCTCCTAAACTGTTCACTATAAAGATGCTGGGGAACTGTCGGACAGTAAAAACACATGACAAAATTAAATCACCCTTAATTGTGCATCGTGTACAATCCCGCACTGCCACTTTAAATGTTTGCATTGAATATGGGGCACAGTTTTGATAAGAGCACTTATCACTTATTGTCGCCTCAGGATGATATGGCAAAACGGGCATGTTCTTTAACAGTATGTTGCAGGCTGAGTGGTCATCATTTTGTTTCGTGTTACCCTCCCCCCCTGCCCCCACCACCTTCTTTGGCTCCATCTTTAAGTCATGTGGGACCAGGCTACCACCATATCGGGCAGGGAGGTGGTCCCTGGTGAGCTTGTCTGGCCCTTATATGGTTTCTAAAGTGACCTTCCAGGCTGTGAGACCTCAGCAATGGGGAGGAGAATTGCCTTTCCAGGAAAACCAATGCACAGGGCTAAGCAGTCCTCTGAGAAATGGGAGGCACCATGCTTGCAGTGCCTCTGGCACTGTGGCCCTATCAGCTGGGTTTAATTTCATTTATAGTGCAGTGAAATGTTTACACCACAGTGATTTCTGGATCGATTTATGAAGTGCGAATTCGGATAAGTGCATCTGGCCCCTTTAAATGACTACAGTGGAGCAGGACACAGAGGTGAGATGAACTGGGCTATGCCTCCTGTTAGCGTCTGACTCGTTTATGGTTTGGCAGCATTGCAGTGGTACGGCTGAGCAATATGGCCAAATATATCACAGCACTATTTTTTTTTTCGTATCAGTCCAGTAATCATTTCTTTAATTCAAGGCTCCATTTTTGCTTAAAAGTTTCTTAGGATTCCCCTTTAACAGATTCAAAACATTCATACAAAAAATTGTAGTCGTAGGGCATAACACTAGAAAACACTCACAGTGCGATTTGTAGCTAGGCTTTTTGCTGGGAGAGTTTACACCCATCCTGTCTGTTCAGTGGATCATCCTGTATTGAAAAATAAGTGCTTGCATTCTGTATGTTCTACTGGATGGCAGTGCTTCAGGTACTGAACTAGATTCACAGTACTTCCAGTTTTACTTGGCAAAAGTTTTCAGCAGATTTCACAGTACACGGCACCAGTCTGTTGCATGGTGGACTTTAAATGCCCAAAGTACCGCCACATGACTGTTTTTTTTTTTTTTTTTTAATTTTATCTACAATATCTTCTTTTATAAAAGTTGTTGTGGCGCTAGGCTTTTATTTTCTTCACCAAAACTTGAAGTTTCTTCTGAGGGAGTATTTAATCTCTTCCGTGACTCATGTGCATTACAAAAAAATTAGCATCCCCCATAATCCACTAACTCAGCCTTGCAATACGTTGTTTGGACATAGGTTGTCCATTCTTAAAATACTACCATGATTGATTGAAGTTGCTTTTGCGTCGCTTCATTTCGTTTCTGTGATGTGAAAGGCTGCGATGTGCTGTCAGTTTACCCGCTTATCCACAGTTTATCAAAATTTCTCATTTTCTTGTCTTGTACATTTTATAAAGTGATAAGTCAGTGAATTAATGTATTTTGTATTTATGTAGTGATTTTCAAGACACCCAAAGCACTTTATAGAAGCAATGGGGAGCCACATCAATCATCACCTCTGTGTAGCACCCATGTGGATGATGCATCGGCAGCCATTCTGCGCCAGTATGCTCACCACACAGTAGCTAAGGTGGTGAAGGGGCAGGTGAGAATACATCAGTTAGATGTAGGGGATGATTAGGAGGCCAGATTTGAAAGGGCCCCAGTGGGCAATTTAGCCAGGACATCATGGTCCCACCCCTACTTTTTTGAAGGAAGACTTGTTGTTTATATTGTTTTATTTATATAATGAAGAGAAGCCTAGAGTTGAAGAGATCAGCCATTATTGTAGTGCTACTGTGAAGGTTTGGATTATCAGTGGTTTCCTGTAATGCCTGTTCCGAGAGAGTGATAGGGTGAAGTGTTAACACAAGATTTCTTCCTGTTAAAGTTGTAGAGGGTGACTACAAGTGGAAGCTGAGTTCATTGTGTGGCCTTTATCCCACTTGCATATAGAGTAGCACCATTGATTTAAGGTCTCTTCCTGCATGGTAAAACAAGACAGTATTTTGCATCCTTTCCAGCGCTAGACACTTTGTTACTGGACCCAAGGTGCCTGACACTGGAATCATGTAACCTGATGGTCCTCAACATTCTTCGCACGAAGAGGAAATGTTCCTGCCAGAGGAACGTCATGCCTCTCCAGACAAGTCTGGTCTGGAAAAAAAATCTGATCTCTAGGCCACTCTACATTAACTGTTGGGTACTCTTTCGGTGAGTTGTGTCAGAGTTGAGTTGGGTTGTAACTAAGACTGCGGGACTGCACTGATGTTACTGTCTGCAGTGTGGCGTGTACTTTGGTTGCTTGTCATTTTTATGTTCATCCATCCTGTTTTGGTGCAGGTCAATTTGGGCCCTTAGTGTCATAAAACAGCAAAAAAGTTTTGCTGATGATATGCCTCCAAACACTTCCTGTATACTGTTTCCATGAGTCATTGCAGATTGTGGTCTAATGTCTTATTTCAAGGAAATTAATTTTGTCTTAACTAAGGCTGGAGCTGGGCCATCTGATGATATTATATTGGTAATCAATGATTTTAGACAAGTAACCCGGTGTCTGACAGTGACTAACCAGGGGTTGTCATCTTTGCCTGGGAAGTAAGCTTAGGCTACACACTAAGCAAGTTAACAAAGATTTTATGACTTTGCTTGCAGTCCATCCTTCTTTCATATTTCTGACACAGCTTAAACAAACACACATTGCTATTATTTTCAACTCCTCATATGGTATCAGGTATCGAAGGTATCAGTGTATGTAAACGTTGGTTATAATGGTAATTGGCAGCTAGGGCTTACTGTTCCCACTCACCAATGCCAGCTGTTTAGTACATTATCTGTATATCATTGTTTTTCTTTCTTTCATGTTTTCACATTTTTTTAGCTAAAAAAAAATAAATTAGTGCCTTGCTTTTTTCTTGGTGCAGTGTGTGTGTGTTTGGGGGCGGGGTGTTGGATGGCTTGATATTATCATTTATGCCAATATTTTTTTTTTATTATTGAAATAATAATTATAATTTTTTATATCATCCAGCCCTGCTTTGAGCAGATGGCACATTATGGAAAATTTGACAGCCTTAGTGTGTCATTGCATTAGGTGATAAATTAAATATTTATGGGTGATCCTCATCGGTCAGCTGGGTTTCTTATGGCTTGTCCTTCTAGAGGTGTAAGTTAAAGAACAAGTGTAAGAAGATCTTCTAGAACCTTTTCACCACTGTCTGGGATACCAGACCCACCCATGTCTTCATTAGGCTTGTGTCAGAAGCTTGCGTTATTTTGCCAGTGTTGTGATGTAGCCAGGCTTTATACATCTAGATATTTCACTTCGGCAATTCAGGATAAGTATTCAGGTATGCAACAGCAAAGCCTGAGATGTCTGCATCTTTCAGTTTCATAACTGTTCTTTAATTTTTCAGATAATCTTAGAAGGTCTGGTAGTCCACTATATTGTCTCTTATGATTTGACAGCCCTAAAGCAAATGATAAAGATGTTAACAGCCAAACTGTGTAGTGCAACAGCATGTCCTGACTAGACCATAATGTGTACATACAGTATATGACAGTATGTGTGTACATGTGCATCAGTTGTGGATTCTTTAAGACAACAGGTAAACAGATTTAAAAAACACTGCAACCTCCATATCCCGTGAAATATTTGAATGTCAGTGTATAATCACAATGGCTACTTCCATGTGAAACTAAAAAAGTGCTGCTGTTCCAAAAATGTCTCACAAATTATTGTGCACCACCCTTAGGTTGGTTACACAGGTAGGTAGATGGATGGACGGATTGATGGATTGGATGGATGGATGGATGGATGGATGGATGGGTACATACATTATTGATCCCAAAGGAAATTTAAGAACTCCAGTGAAGCAAAACATTTTCTTCCTCTCTAAGCTTATAGACTTTGATGCATTTCTCATCACCTTCTATTTAGTAGTTGGATAGTTATGGAATATGTTGCATTTTTAAGCCCACCCAGTGAAGAATACCTCACCCAGTCTTTCTAGTTATGTGTGCTCTTGTATTTTCTCGTCGAAGGTGATTGACACAAGTTTAACCATTCAGAATGTGAATTCATTCATCAAGCAAGTAGGGTTGCATCTGTGTACCAGTTTCGCAAAATACTGTGTTATGAAAATTGATTATCATAACATGTACACTTATTTAAGAAGAAAAAAAAATGCACCCAAACAGAGAATCTCACCTGCGTGTGCGTATCTCCCCTCCTCAGCTTCCTGTGAGACTCTGCAACTGGCACTGTCATGCTAAATCTCTTCCTGTTTGTCATTACCTGATCCATATCATCCACCCAATGTCTACCTTGCATGTCTGCGGCTGCATTTTCATGCATGCGTGAACCGTATTACATTTCCTGACACTGTTAGACTCATTCATTCTGCCGTTTTACGGCAAACATATGTTGTCTAAAGTAACTACAGTGATCACTTTGTTTAGCTAGAACTGTCATTAATGATTCTGCTGACTGAAAAGAATCCATTTTCTTTGTCATTTTGACCGTTCACTGATTTCAGAGTTCACTCCGCTGATCTATTTCCAGTTTTTGGATTAACACCATTACCCAAATATTCCATATATGAAATATTAGCTATATCTTCATCAGTTCAAATATCTGCTATCTAGTGACATGGTATTTTGGTATACTTTGGTTCGCTTTGGTTAACTAATATGTTGGAGCGGGGTCAGTCAGCCTCTTACCAGAATTTCCATGTTCCTGGCCATTTACAGGTGTTGCTGATGGTGTGGGTGGCTGGCGTGACTATGGAGTGGACCCCTCCCAGTTTTCAGTGACCCTGATGAGAGCGTGCAAGCGGATGGTTAAGGAGGGCCATTTCACGCCCAGCAATCCTGTGGGGATCCTCACCACCAGCTACTATGAGCTCCTTCAGAACAAAATTCCTTTGTTGGGTGAGTACTTTGCCAGGCCATACTCTAAAATTTACAGTTTACCTGTTTAGGAAATTGATTTCCTGGATGCAGGTCAGATTATGTGTCTATAACTGCACCCCCCAGGAGATACAAATATACAACCTTTTAGACATAAATGTCAATATATTTCATAAGTTCATCATGGCTGTTTAGTTATTTGCTTCTAAATTGGGGACAAGCAGATTCTCCATAAATCCACAGAGACCAGAGAGCCTGATTAAATCCTGCATTCAAGTAGATATCTGTTACTGTATTAAAATTTTCTCCGGGTTTCTGATGGACAGCGTAAAATGCAGCTTGACCTCATCTAGATTCCTCATACAAATTTAATCAACTTAATTAGTTCTAAACAAAAGCCTCCGCATACATCTTCCATCCGCTTAGCCAGCACAGCATCACAATTCAAAATATGACCACCTTTACCAAGCAAAAGAACAATGCCCTTTTCTTATTAAAAGAAAAGCACAGTTAACGGTCATGTGCTGATTTCTAATGACTGAATGGTCGTATTGCAGAGAGCAAGTGACACTCCCCTTGACGCTCCTCCTCCACACGGCGCCATGTCGTTTTCCATGTCGTTGAGTGATCGTGTCCTGAAAGAGGGCGGGAGAAGCATTGTTGGGAACAGGCTGTTCCGAGGGTGAAGGAATTGCTTGTTATCCAGCGAAGGGAGGGAGGGAGGGAGCGAAAGTATGCAGTGTGAGTCATGGACCAGACTGAAATGCACACCAACACGCGTGACTGCTTGTCGGCAGTGCTTTTAATGCCAGAACTTCACATCCTGGTAAAAATGAATGGATCACTTTTACGGGGATGTGTGGATGTATCCACCCTCCTGTAGGAAAACGGGCATGTAAGCGCATGCAGACTTGCAGGCATACACACATACATCCAGATACATTGTGGCTGGTGCTCCGTTCCGCATATCCCCACTCCATCATGCTTGTTGCTCGGTGTGGGCCCCGTCAGATTTGCCGAAACACGTGGCCACCTCCCAGGCTTTGCTTGCTTCCTCCCTCCCATCCGTAAATGGAAACTTTGGTTTCTCCTTTGTTCCCCTCCTCCTGTGTCTTTTGAGAAACGCGGCGTTTGATCCGATCCTTTACAATAGACCGCAGAGTAAAGAGCGCCTTCAGATTTCAAGGCGATGGCATGGAACCAAGCAAATGAATTTTTCCCCCTTAAAAACATTCCATGACTCACTCTGCGTGACTGTTTACAGTGACCACATGTTTTGCTGTAAATGAGTCACTGCCTGAGTACTTTTGGGGAGAGAAGGTGGGCATGGTCTTTGGGTCCTGCCCATCCATAGGAGACTATTTCATTTGTAAATGTACAAAATATTGCAAACAAAGCTCAGTTTAGATGGATTAGTCTACTGGTGTATTTTTCTACATTTCACTTTATCTGCCTTTTTAAATTTGATTCTTGTTTCATGTTGATTGTGAAAATGCTTATTTGCAGTTTAATGTCCCACTGCATCAAATGAGCTTGTCTTGTTCAGAGGTGTGATGGAGAACCCATACTTTTGGGCATGAGCTCGGTGCTTTTTGTTGCTACCTGTTTTTCCCTCCTTGTTACTGGTTTTTCTTTTGATCAGAGTTTATTGCTGTAGTGCTGTGAAGTGGAGCTGTGATCTATACCAAAGGCTGGCCATAGGGCGAACAAATCAGTCTTGCTGAGGATTTAAGCAAAGCTTTTCAAAACTCTGCATCTGCTGTTTGTAAGAAATGGACATCGCTGCTTATAAATCTGTCATCAGATCTCCGTACAGATAGCATGAAGACTGCAATGACAGACTGCGAGTGGCACATTCACACAATCTAGAGAGAACCTTCAAAAAGGACAGGCAGTTAATGGCTCTGTCATTTAGCTGCGGCATGTCAGGCTTGCCAGGTCCACATTGCTCCTTTCCATGGTGTCCCCAAAATATATTGCTCACTCCCTTTGAAGTGGATCTCGTTTGTAACCGTATAAATATGGCGTTGAGTTGACGCCAGTGTCATGAGTCAAAGCTGCATTCCACAGTTATTCTCCAGCTCCCTCTTTAATTGGGGGTTGTTGAACAGTGGTGTTTGTGCTCTGCAAAGGACTGTCTGGAACTGCATGGCCATATGGATTTTTTGTAAAATTCCATTCTTGCTCAACTTGGCTGTTTAAGTGCGTTACAGCCATTCCTAATCAAAGCGCATCGATCTTGCAGACTAGAGGCCCCCCCTAGTGTTCTGTTGCACCCCCCTTCATCATTGTGGAGCTCTCATGTGTCCTTTCTCTCTCATCCCCCTTTCCAGGCAGCAGTACCGCCTGCATCGTGGTTCTGGATCGGCAGCAGCACCGGCTGCACACGGCCAACCTGGGCGACTCGGGCTTCCTAGTGGTCCGTGGTGGTGAGGTGGTCCATCGGTCCGATGAGCAGCAGCACTACTTCAACACGCCCTTTCAACTTTCCATTGCGCCACCTGAGGCTGAAGGGGACATCCTCAGTGACAGGTTGGTAAGCTCTACTTTGAAGATATTGACACAGATATTAACCTGTCTGGTTTACCATACCATGTGCAAGCAAGGTTCCTCTCTGTCTTCCACTTGTACCCATTCATACAACTTTTCATTATCGCTCTTGTTGCAGCCCACCAAGAATGTTAGACACCCATATATTGACATGAGTGAATTCCATCAATGCCAGAGTTCCTTAAAGTAGAAGGAAATGGTTCAGCTTTTCGTCAAGAGCGTTATCTTGAGAAGCAAGTAGCATTGTGGTTTGGTAGCTGGAATTGTGCTCAGAATTGCTCAAGTTTGAAGCCTAGAGTGCAGAACGGATGTGCCCCAGACGGAGGGTATTTAACCCAACATTTTTGCAGTTAAATTTCCACTTTGTAGCTATGGATGAAAGTGGTTGCCATTCAAATATCTGTTAACTCTCTTGTTTTAATTCCCATGAAAATCAGGGTGACAAGCATTTACATGGTTTGTTCTAGTCATTGCTGCCTTCTTTATAAACTTGTGTATGTAAATCTCCTGTATGCTAATCCAGCTTTATCGGAGTTCCTGAGTATCCTGTGATGGATTGTGATCCTAAGTCCTTGGTTGGCAGAGCAACATGTCCAGTTCCTTTTGGTAAAAAGAGGGGAAATAAATCTAATATTAACCGTGTAGAAGAAAAGGGGTAAGTCCCAGTGAAGAATCAAGCATGTGGGGACAGAGTGGTCCTTCAGCAACCAAACATGACCCTGATGTGAAACCTTAGGATTCAGGAGTATTCATTACCTTGTAGCTGTTGCGTGTCGCTGTTGTGCAGCCCGAGCAATCAATCGGATCAAGCCGTTCTTTTGTTTATGTGAGGCTCTTTGTGTTTTCACAGCATGGGAGGACAAAGAGGAGTGAAGTCTTGTGGAGATTAGACCTTGGTTAATTGGCTGAGATGCAACCAAGGGTTGCGAGGGCAAGTGTTACTGAGGTCATGGCTCATTTGGACAACTGCAGACAGGAAGTAGGGATGTCTACAAGACATGCAGGAAGTCTTGCAGTCCCTACAGGATTAAAATAATCTGCTACACTAGTGGTCACCTGGTTGGAGGTTGGAACGATAGAACCAGAGCTCCTGGACAGCAGATGATGTGTGTGTGTGTGTGTGTGTTTTTTTTTTTTTTAACAGAGATTACTTTGTTCCCCCTTAACATAACCCTATAATCAAATGTCAGTTGCTTTTTTTTTCAGTTGAAAGATGTTGGTTTACACAGTGCAAGCCCCCCCACCTATCTGGAAGTCTACAATTCTGTAAGCAGGCCACACCGATCAACTCAAACCTCTATCCACCTCTGCAGTCCTGAAGCAGCAGACAGCTCCTCCTTTGATGTCCAGCTGGGGGACATCATTCTCACCGCCACAGATGGCCTCTTTGACAACATGTCAGATCACATGATCTTGCAAGAGCTCAAGAAGCTCAAGGTGAGGCTGGCCACTGTCAGACAATGCAAAAACTTGTTTTAAGGAACTTTTATCATACATCCTTTAGAAGTAACGTTTAGCCAATGTCGGTCCATAATTTCCTTGATTATACTTCATATTGTTTTTCCTTTTTAATAATGCCAGTAAGAAACGTGTTGATTTGTCAGTCATTAAAAAGTGAGCTTGTTTCTAAACTTCAGTGTATAGTATCAGGTAGTCGGATTGTTAGTTTTTTGTTGTTGAAAGGTTCTGCTGTCCTTCCCACTGACATCCGTATCCGATTGCTTTCATTTTTTTATGTTCTTTTCAGGACAGTAACTATGAGAGCATTCAGCAGACGGCCAGGAGCATTGCAGAGCAGGCACATGAGCTGGCCTACGACCCAAATTACATGTCACCTTTTGCCCAGTTTGCATGTGACAATGGCCTGAATGTACGAGGTAAGGAGATGCTGTTCTGAGATGTTTTAGAAGCTCCCCCATCACTTTGTTATCCCTCATTAACCACACCAAGTTTTTCTAAGAAAACAGTTTTGCTCTTCACTCTTTGCTCTTGTAAAACATAGTAGGGGGTACTCAAGATTCTCATTGAGCACCTTGGGTGTCCTTCAGCTGAAGCCCGATCTTCTGTTCTGTGTTCCACAGGAGGAAAGCCGGATGACATTACTGTCCTGCTGTCCATTGTGGCTGAATACACAGACTAACTTCTCAGGGGAGGCTGCAAATAATCCGTCTTTAACGTCTTCCTGTATTCTATTCTATTGTATTTCCTGCTGGCAGGATTGGGGAGGTATTTTTGCAGCTGAGGATTGCTCTGCTTCCCTTTCCTTCTGCTGGCCATACAGTGGCACCTTATCCCTCCCGGTCCTGGGTCAGCTGTCCCATCGTTGAGCATGCCCTGCCTTAGCCGTCTTACCACTAAAACATGAGATCAGGTGAAGGACAGAAGATCTCTTATTCTTTTCAATAAATTTTGTTTCAAGTTAATGTCACTCCTACATGTTCTTACACTGGGGCAGTTATCCAGGGTTAGATGTCAGTCAGAGACATAAAAACATATGACCTCATAAAATGGCTTGATATCAGTCTCCATGGAAATGGAACACGGGCGGTGAGCATCCATCCCTGAACTATGGTGTGGCTGTAAAGTAAAAAAAGGGTGAGGTGGAAGGTACTGAGAGCAGATTTAGGATAAGGTTGCGGCAGCTGCTTGTGTGGTATTGGATTAAAACTGCATAATTAAATTAGGAAAAAGGGTTATGCCATAGATGCTGACTAAGTACTGTTCTGGCTCCTCTTAGCTGGTTGAGCAAGAGGGAGGGTACATTCAACCTCTGTTAAATGGGGTAGAGGAGGGGAATGGTATTTGATCTGTGTGTTTCTCTCAATCTGTGGTTTTGTAAATATTAATTCCATTGTATGACTGGCCTGTATTAATGAATATTCAAGGAAATTAATTTACTGTACACCTCACAATAATAAGAAATTCAGGGTGTCTGAGTGAGGGTTTGTATGCCTTTTATATATTTTCCCTCCCAATGTAGGGTTGGCTCATAAGTGAAACCTAACATTCATTTATACCACATGCTCTACTGAGATGAGAAGCCTTCTAACCAATGCCTTGTGTGGCTGTAAATGAGTGTATGCACCTTGTTTTTTAATAGATGTAAAGGAATATATATATACATAGATGTATAATGCAAAAAATGCTAGTGTAAGACAATGTGTCATACAAGGGGGTCACAGAAGAATGACAAAGGTTTATTTTTCTGGCTTTTTCTGGTTTGTGTAGTACCTGGGGTGACACGGCTTGTCTCCATTTTCTACAATGTTCTCACGCCTATCTTTAAGAAACTGGTTTTAATAAGGTTATCTGTGTTTATAAAAAGGTTGTTTAAATAGTTGGTCATTTCAGTGAGATTGCTGCTGAAGATGTCTTTATATGTATCACGTAGCTGCAGGTTACTTTTTTAAAATGAACTCCATGTACTATGTACGTGACAGTCCCCCATAAAAAAGGCTAAAAATGCCCCCTTTCATGCTTTTTAAACCATCTTTTAATTGTGTTTGCCAGCTCTGGTCATAAAAGCAGGTCAGGTCAGGTTTCATGCTCTCTTCAGACCGTCATATTATCTGTGCTCTGTGGCCCTTTTAATGATGGATTCTTCTGGGCCTACAGGCTCCAGTAAGTAACACATAAATACCTCCTGATTTATAATGCTATTCTATTCTCTAGTGGGAGGGTTAGACAACCTTTTTTTTCTGAATATTTTTGAGAATATTTCACCATCCCAAAGGGCTTTTTAAATAAGTAAATCAAAGCTACAGTTTTGCTTCTACCTGTAGATGCCCCAGCCCTGTCATATGACCCCTGTGAGTTCATTTCTCATCATATGTGGAGTTAATAAGCAGCAGCTTTGTGCATCCTGGATTAAATCAAAGGCAGTGTAGTGCAAGCTGCCCATAGCACCACAACGGTTGCACAGCACCCCACACGCACACGCACACACACTATGCTGTAGCAGCCAGCTGCCTTAACTTTTGAAGGAAGACAGCTTTCTCTTAGCACAGGAGCTGCATATATTTGTGTGTACAGTACAATGAAAAGGTCAAAGAGAAAATGCTTCTGTAAATGTTTTTTCAAAGCTGTAATATATTACAATAAATGTTCTGGTGAGTTACTGAGATCCCGTGCACACATATATGGCCTAATTTGCTCACCTATACTACCTCTCTCTGTTGGTGTGTTAGCAAGCACATCTCGTGCGAATCTTCTGTGAATGGAAACTCATACGGTGTTTATTTGGGCCTCCTTTCTGTTCAGTGACCCTCACATGGCCCTCAGAGCTAGTGCTCTTCCTGGAGAGTGAGCTCTAATGGGTGAATCCTGGGTGAGGCCATGCCATTCTCTCGCGTTCCATCTACTCCTGTGTAGACATGTCAACCCCAAGCCACACTCAACATTTAGACAGTGTGCTAATCATCTACCATGGCCTGAGACTTTGTTAAACTACATGTTTACATCTGTATGCGTACAGGTCTCCACACACCTCTCAACAAGTCCAGCTATGTGGATGCTGTGGATGGGGATTTCCACAGCTGTACTGGAATTGCTACTACGGTGCTAAATGTTCTGACACTCCTGGCAATATCTTTTATACCTGCTCTAAACACACAGAGAAATATTAAGTATTGTGCAAAAGTTCTGAGAAGTGCTAACCAAGTCCATTAAACACAATTATACAATAGAAACACTTTTGTTAAAATTGTTGCTTAGCAGTTTCAGAGCACATGTTATTTACACACAGAAACCAGATGATCAGCTGAGCTAAATTGATTAACTCTGCAAAGTACTTTAACTCCTTCCTGCAAAGAGGAACTGACCTGAGACATAAAATCAGCAAATAACACTCAATGACAGTTACTGGGTCAGTAATGGTATGTAAGCTGCTAGCTGTACTGGTTAGTAAATTGGCATAGGCGTGGCTGAGCTCCTCTCCTCCATGTTGTCTTCCTCTGTGTCACTGGCACACGCCAGGCTGGTGTGCAGCACATCGCCCTCGTTGGGCCACGGGCTGGACACGGCCCCAAAGAGCAGGGAGTGGAGCTGCAGGGAACCGTGGTAGGTGTGAGGGCAACGAAACGACAACTACAATACCACTGAGCAGAGTGCTTAACCTGAACTGAAATACCCAGCAGTATGGGATAAAAACAATTGCCAGCAAAATAACGGAATGAAGACCAGAAGAACTGTGTGAACACAGGAAGAAATAAAGCAATAGATGGACAAGAACAAAGCTGTAAGAAATTGGCACAGGTTGGGGGAAGCACCTTGGAGAAGGTTGCATGACCTCAGTTTATATGCCTGTGAATCTGGGCTCCACAGCACGTACTGTGGAAAAGTGATCTTCAGCTATGAATTTTGCATTCAGTACTAGTGTGACATTATTGACAGTGCCTCACTTTGACTTGCCTCTGCCTCTGGTTAACAAATGACTGCCTCTCCACCACCGCAGCTTGGGTGTAACGGCTCAGTAGTCCGTGCTAGATGAATGCAGCTGCTATCATTTTTACTGTATAAGTACAGATTACCAACACGAAATGCTTACTCTTACAGCAGCGCTGCGTGTCTTGTAATCAGCTGGCCACGATACACAGAGAAGCTGGAATTTTCTGTTCACTGTGCCCCTTATTGCATCCCTGATGACTGAACACTAATTAAGGTTTAAGGCTTGGCACTGTGATGTGTTCTTTTCAGTTCAGCTGAGGAAGGAAATGACTTGAGTGGCTGGATTGGCCCTTTCTATCTCCACATACTTGACACCCACTGCTGGCCCGTGCTGACACTTTTCTTCCCCTTACCCTGAATGTGGCTGGGTCTGCAGACTCAGGTTCTGCTGCATGGGCCCCGCTGTCTGTTGCTACATGCAGGCCAAAGTACTCCAGGTTTCCTGGCCTGCTCAGCACGGGGCTTCCCTGGCTGGAAGGGACCTGCTCCTCTGGGGGCGCGGTGGGGGGGGCATCCTGAGGACGGCTGTAAAGGGGGGTTAGGATGATATCTGCTTAAAACATCATAATCAAAAGCCCTGAAAACACTCTAAGGTCACAATGACCAAGAATAGCGAGCCCCAGTGCACTCGGAAGTCCAACCTTTGTAGCTGAATGTAGTTTAATTCTGACTGTCAAGAACTATAACCAAAGTGTGAGGATCCACCCAAACAGATGAGAAAATAAACCAAACTAAATGCAGACGAGTTAAAAATCCCCAAGGTTTTAAAATCATTAACTTGTTTTTATTTTCCTTAGATTAGTTTAAAAATATTAAACTGAAATTTCTACTAGTGTCAGGCATTTGTACTTAAGCTGCTGGCTGTGAGCTAGTAAGGTGTGTCCTTTCCGTGTCCTCTTGAGCTCGAGCTGTTATACATGTACTAGAAAAACAAACTTCCCACCTTTCCACACCACCTCCTGTACACACACTGGGGGGCATACAAGGACTCCAGGACTGGCTCCGTTCCACAGATAGGCACACACTGTAAGAATGCTGCTGTTGGGTCACTCGCACGTGGCTCCTGCTACAACCCCCCCTATCCCATGGCACGCAGCCCAGCCTACTCCTCGCCTGTTTCTTCCTGACTGTTACAAACTCCACAGCCTCGTCCAGCTGCAACAATATGGAGCTCAGACAGTGTAACACTGTTAGGGGAAAAGGTACACTAGTATTCACTGCCTGTCAGAGTGCAGTAATTATTGTTGTACCGTGGTAACACCTGCTCATAGATATCTGAAATATGTGTTAATTGTAGGCCTGTACAGTGAACTAAAAACTGGTTTCCACAGTGGAGATTTTAGACCATTTCAACTGGGTGGGGGGTAGACTGCAGCCAGTTGTTCTGTTAGGGGGGGCAGATGCATTTGACCTCAGTGTCCTTGAAGTATTACACTAGATTGCCAGCATTAAGAAGCAAAAGACAATTTTGAAAACTGTTATTTATGCAATGTTTTGCAGTTACATTTATAGTTTTTACAAATATGTAACTCACTCTGATTTCTTGTTTAGATTGTCTTGCTTCCACAAGCTCGATTATTTATTTTTCTGTTGCTAACTTTGCTTTTTACCCACTGAAGCGACCCGACCACCCAGCACCCCAGGAAAATGTGCCTTGTGTTTCGTCTGTTCCCAGCGCACAAAATTTTACCCCACATATATAAATGTAAGTCATAATAGTAATGGATTTGTTTCAGACCCAAGTAGCATATGTGTTTAGGGGGGTCATGCATGTTGTTGTGTGGCATAACCCTTCTCAGCATGGAAGGGGTGGGGTTTACCCAGGTCAGTGATGATATGGATGTGAAAGTGTTTTTAAATTATCACTGGATCATCCTTATTCAGCTAGATCGTATAAAAAGATGCCTGGTGACTATCACAGGACAATCTGCTCAAGATTTTTTATACTTAAATAGATGAATAATTTCAGCACAAAGTTTATTTAAATAAATGTGACTGTGACTCCCAAGTGCAGAAAACAAATGGGCTTCTTTTAAGAGTAAACCTACTGCTGAGACCTTGTTTTGAATTTTTATTTCTGTCTTTCACCAGCTGTGACCACAACCCCCTCCAGCAAAAAAATAAATAAATTTTTATTTAAATGACAACAAACCCAAAGCTAAGCGAACTACTTATCAGGTGCTGTTGGTTTGCAAGCATGAAGGTCACACTACCTTTGTTAGATGTCAGTAAATAAAATGTCAGCTGAAATTCAAGCTACTGGCATCTTGTTTGGGGTGTTCCTCTGCCTTGTGCCCTGTGTTTCCTAGGATAGGATCCAGACTGACTGTGACCCTGTACTGGATAACCATTTGGAAAATGGATGGATGGAATGCAAGCTGCATACCGTGCAGTGGGAGCCTTTAGCAGAAGAAGTTGGCAATGTAAGCAGGGGTGATGTTAAAGCAAGTGGTGGTGTGAAAGCCTAGGGAGTCAACAATCACCTCGGGGCAGCTGGATCCTCGGAGCCCCCAGGCTGGACAGAAACTTCACTCTCAGAGTCAGTCTGGGTGGCCAGCACAACACTGGCCTCCAGCACCATGTTTTCCACACTGAAGCGCACCGGCCTGAAAGGTTTATTGTTTTTAAAAACAGAACATCTCTCTTATGATCATGTGTTTTGCAGTGATATACATGTCTGCAGTGGATTTGACCGAATCAAGATTCTGCATGTCATACAAAATAGTCCAACAACTCCCAGCCATTTAAAAGCCATCAAGTAAAAGAAAAATCACCTTAAAGACCTTCCATTTAAGAGGTCAATAGTATGTTAATAATATAATTAGACATGCATGCAGATGTGCTTGAAAATTTGTGAAAATACTTCACTACTAGTACACGTGGCAAAAGAGCTCAACAGGAGAAATTCATCTGTAGAGCAGGCGAAATGGTTAAAAAAGAGAAAACTATTGAGAAAGGTCAGACTTACTGTCCAGGGTGTCCAAAGTGGACATAAACAGGCAGGCCATGTGATTCTGCAAAAGACAGCAGGCCCTGGAAAGACAAAGATCCCCCTTTTTAATAGAACTAATCATACAAACATGCAGAATAACTCAGAAATGTCACATGGACAGGTCAGGACATGCAAGGGCCTGTATTTCTGACAGCTGTACCCAGGTACCCACTGAAACCTCAAATGAAACTTTAGTATTCATCTGCAAAATGTTTACACATAAACATCTGCTAAGAAATGGTATGGCCTCACTGTTTTGTCCCCAGCTGTGCCCTTCTGTTTATATGCTGTGGCACAAGGGAACAAGCTAACCTGGTTACTTTTTAAGGCCTTAGTGTCGAAGGGTTCAATAAATCTTTATAAAAGGGCAGCCATCAGCACGGCGAGCACTCTACATTATAACCTTGGCAAAACCCCCTCACATACAACTGCACCCGATGACCACTGTTGCTGGAAGGTGTCCCAAGTTATGCAATCCAAGGTCCCTGCTTTGGGACTAGAGGAAGTGGTGCAGTCCCATACATTAAAAATTGCAAATAACAGGGGGAATGCATGTTGTTTTGTGCATTTCTCTGATAGTTTCTGAAAAGGTTGAAAAGAATAGAACCATCTTTACGTACAACAGGTAATGGTCTGTATTCACAGGACTGTCAAAGATCAACAAATACCAAATATGTCAAATAGTGCAAAATATTCAGAACTGACCAAGTAAGAGCTAGATCAGTTAATGGCCTGATGAGTAGGACTGTGGCCTCAAAGCTAAAGGATTTGGGGTTTAAGTGCCACAATGATTCTCCATACAGTATATGGTGTCTGTATATTCACCTTATGTTTGTCTCCTTTCTGTGTGTCTGGTTTCCTCACACAAGTAAAATAATGCAAATTGGTCTTTGAAAGCTTCACTACATATGGGTGTAGTTTGCATTGGTCTGGCAACCTGTCCAGGACTCTCTCAATCTTTTTGGCCTATATTTTCCAGAATTTTGAATTCAGGGAAATTGCCCAGGAAACAGGAAAACTCATTCTGTTCCCATGGTACCCACCAAGTTATGTGGACCTGCTTTGGGTCCAAATTCATGCAAACATGATAGGACTCAGGGTTCTCTGAAACACTGAAGTCCTGGGCCATAAATAAACCCACCATAAAAATTAAATCATGTTGCGGCACTCAGCGGTTCATGTGACAGATAACGGCACCCTTCCAAAAATACTGTCTTACCCTCAGCTCCTTCAGACAGAATGTTATGTCCGAGTCGACTCCTACATGGAAGTAGTCAAATTCCTCAGGGTGAAGGGACATCTCTGTGCTCATGACCTTTATCTGATCTGATTTATTACAAACAAGCCTGCTATACTGAACAGCTTTTTTAAAAATGCTAAATTTCACCATGAAAACTCTTTTAAATTTGTCAGATCACAAATTGCTCCTTGTAATTGGAATAGTTGAAAGCTATTCTTGACAGATTAAAAGAGATACCATTTATCCACTGACAGAAATATAAAGATTTAACAATAAAACCAAACCCCTTTCTTCACAGTAATTCCTCATGGTGACCCTTTTCGGACACACTGAAAGGGTCACTTCCTCTTGAGATGCCGGAAAGTGGATCACCATGTCACCTAGGAGACTGGAAACAGCAAGGGGGAAATGTGGGCTATCCAGGACCATTGCACCTGCTGTAATTTTGCTTTCACAGAGAGTGGAGGTCACTCCAGTCAAGATCACCAGCAGAGGTCTGTGGAGGATCCCGTGCCTAGCACTGTCTGTAGTGCACCATGTGGCACTATATAAAAATAGCAAATGATCATTCCACAAGGTGTGAGGCAACAGTGCAACTCATTGAACCATCCAGTACTTCTGCACCCATTCAAGGGAATTTATTTCAAAATATGCCATCAGTTTCATTTATCTGTGTTCTTGTCATCTATAACAAGAAAACATCTGGAGTATGTTTCAAATCTTGTTTGATTTAAGGCAGTCGAGGCTAAATGGACTTCATCTTTGTTCACCTACATTTAGCCAGGGATGGGAATAAGTCACTCCTTGGTGACACTGAGTCAAGTCTCAAGTCAAAACATTGTAAGTCCAAGTAAAAGTCTCAAGACAGGTGCCCACAAGTCCAAGTCATTCCATCCTTTTTTGCTGTTAAGTCATCGAATTTGTGACTCAAGTCCAAGTTGAGTCGTGAGTCATCTGAGTCCCTACCTCTGTCAGTTTTTTTTTACCTTTAGTGATTAAAACCTGCTGCAGCAAAAACCCACCACAGTATGTTGTAGGTTAAGTCCTTCATAGGCAGAGATGGGTTGAAAAGACTGTTTCCACTCTGTCATGGTTGTCCTCACATGGTTTTTAAGTCTGTGTACATGCAGGGAATTGTGCATCTTTCCAGCTATCTCAAGGGAACTTGCATTCAATCAAATAAAAATGCAGGCAACAGAGAATTAATATACCCTGAATTTATAAAATTAATATTTTGGTATCCAGAGGGGGGACTATAACCTCTAGTCTTCTTGAGTCATGGGGTCCAAGTTGGGTCCAAGTCTCGAGTCATCTGCCCTCAAGTCGAGTCCAAGTCTTTCCATCAGTTTTACTAAGTTGAAGTCATCAAATTTGTGACTTGAGTTCGAGTCGAGTTGCGAGTCAGTGATTTGAGTCCGCACCTTTGCATTCAGCCCAGTTATCTGGCTAACCAAAAAATCCAGCTTTGTGAAACAGGCCCCTGGTTGTTTTGACTTATTGTTTTGTCATATCTTGTTTTGTTGGTGTTATTGTGTTGTTTTTAATCTTTGTGAGATGACATTGAGTGTCCTGAAAGGTGCCATTAAAAAAAAATATTATTTATTATTAAGTGTAGTTCTCGCTATCTGCATGGAGGTGGCAGAGGTGGATAGTTCAGTCCAGAAAGCAAAAATCCAGACCAAGATTTATTTTCAACCAACCAGCAGAGTACTCTGTGACTGTGACTTTTTATGTTCAGCCAATTGAATACTCTCTGACTGTGACTCTTCATACCTAACTGGTTGGTTAAAACAAAATGTTAGTCTGGATTTTTACTTTCTAGATATTAACTTCCCAGCTCTGGGAGATGGCGATTCTGCATGCTAACCTGGGCTGGGCCTTCAGGACATTAGGACAGAGGTGAGCAGGAAACACAGCCTGGAGCACGTCATGCTCCTGGAAGCCCAGGTTGTAGGTTTTTGTGATGCCTATGCCACAAAGCATAGCCAACTGTAATGACTCTAAGTAAACGCAACAGATTGTGACCAGTTATACTGATGAACAATCTATGGTCTGCTGGGGTTACATTGCCATCTACTGTCTATAGTGTGTAAAACGACATTTTAAGAAATCAAGAGGCAGTGATCGTAAACGTATTTACATTTCACATGTTATAAGCAACACTAAGTCTGTCCTGTGAAGTAATAGTTTTCTTCAAGGAATTACAATTTTTAACTTATAAAAATGTCAAAACAATTTGCATTCTGTCTAGATGGTAACATTCAACATCATCATCATTGTTGCTATCTTTGTTGTCAGATACAGAAGAAATATTTTAATACATTATGCCAAACCAGGCATTTAATGTCCCTACAATATGCCTAATGTCCACTTACCATGCTTGCAAAAAAGTTGGAAAGTGACTTGGGTGTCTGAAAGGCCAGTGGATATTTTACAGCTGTCCACGCTGCGCTCGATGGAAGCTGAGCAGCGGAATAATGGCAGAACAGACTAAAAAAAATAAATAAAAACACAAATTTTGTCTAAGCATAGATTAGTCTGTGCTTAGAGTTTTTATTGCTCTTAAATAGTCATAGCAGTGATTCAATATGATAAAGGAAAAGTGTTTTATAAAAGCATGGGAGTACTTTGAATACTTTGAATAGAGGTTGTCAATGGTGTAGATTTCGGTATGAACAAGAGGGCCATGTCCCTACCAAGATAACGGGAGTACAGGGGCCCTAAAAAATTGGGAACATAATTGGAGCCCCATAGTCTTTAGCAGAACCCCTGCATGTGTGCTTAGGGAGGTGAAGGGTCAGGGCTAATTTAGCCCCTAACAAATCTATGCCCTTGGAGCCTCTTAAACCAAAATCTATTTTTAGTGTATAGTAAAGCATTTTATTGTTAAGCTAAATGCAGCTATCTGTGGTTAAGGTCACACAAAGTAAATGTTAACAAAGCTACTGATGTCTCATACTGGAGCCTCCCTGCTCACACCTTAACTGGCAGCTTGCATCTTCCCAGTGCTGCCTGCGGTGAACTGATGTTCAAACTGTACAGCTGGAAAAAGAGCCGTGTGAAGAGGAAGCAGCCGTAGGAGGAGTGTGCCGGACCGACAGAGCGCACAGCCAGCTGCGGGTGGGGGACACAGCGCTGGTGTTTATTGACCCCACTCAAACAATGCATTATCATTGGGGCCCTGATGTTTAAGAGCCCCTGTTGACCACAAATAGTAACTACATGGGGGGGGGGCTTTTAGAGTAGGACCTGCCCCTGGGGACACATGTCGCTCAACACCGGACTCTCCGATATCTGATAGCATACACTATTTAATCAATATCAGATATGGCTTCTAAATTGTTATTTCCACAGTACTCCTGTGGAACAAAACTGTCCACCGTATCCTATACAGAGGTAGACTGACAATACAGGAGCAGTGTTGGGGAAGATTTGCTGTAAGATTTCTTGTAATCCATTACAGAGGTGAAAAGTTCAGGTTCAAAAAGTACAAATCCAGACCATGGTTTTGTTTTAACCAACCAGTTGAGTACTCATATACTTTGTACTTTCTGGACCTGAACTTTCCACCTCTATCTGTAATGGTAAATGGATTGCATTTATATAATGCATTTTTGCTACTCTTTCGAGCACTCAAAGCACTTTACAGTTATGCCTCACATTCACCCATTCATACACACATTCACACACCGGTGGCAGAGGCTGCCATGCAAGGAGCTCACCAGGAGCAATTTGGGGTTCAGTGTCTTGCTCAAGGACGGTAGCACTACCTCCTGCACCACCATCACTCCAATGTAATGGATTACTTTTGTGTGTAACTTCCCCAACACTGTACAGGAGTCATCAATGACAATGTTATGAACTGGGGAAAATGACACACAAGGACAAAAAGGACAGTGCCACTCGGAAGCCACTCACCCCTTTCTCCAAAGGGTCGAGCCACATTTCATCGCTTATTCGTGACAGCGCATGAATCGCCTTTCCAAATACTGCAAATACGACTGGAATGAGTGACTGTGCTAAATTGATACCATAATACACTTTCAAATATTTCTGAAATATATATAGAAACACCGCCCTTATTAGTGTGTAAGACTTTCATTACCCAAGACATAATGGAATATGCAGAAATTCTGAGTAATAACAGCACAATTAATAAGACTACATTTCATCTAGACCTATGTAGCACGTCTGCCACGGGCAGTTCAATTAGTTCAACAGCGGGTTTACCGAATTATTTAATTTAGGGCCAGGAATCGGGGCTATAATTCTTTCTGAAATACGTCTTCTAATTACAAAATTACCTTTTATACAACTAAAACATAATTAACATGTATAGGCAGTAAACATGCAGTAATCGAGTGATTATTAGTTAGTCCCCTGAGTAATAATCCATTTAGCTAGCTACCTTTCACGTTACTGCCTTCGATGACGCACTTCATCCTCTGAGGTAACTTGGTTAGCAAAGCGCGGCTAATTCAACTCGGCTGTTTCAGCTTAAAAAATATCAGCGATGCGCTGATGGGTCACCTAAAAACTTTCCAGTGAAGAACTTCTAAAACTCTGTAAATGTTATAGTCAGCTGAAAAGCGACAAAAGGCGACATACAGTTTAAAAGTTAGCATGAGCTAGTGCGCGTCCTCGCGCTGGCCACGCTCCCGTTGAATTCTTATCCCATATGTCTCATGCTGTTGTACAAACGATGGAATGCTAGGTTCTTATGGTACTTCATTGTTCGATCACCTGCACTGCTCTCATTAAAGAAAAGTGCTTTTTAGGTGAGATTTTCCTCATCTTTTCTCTCAGCTTTTGCGAGACCTTGCAATATTTTTCCCTTATATTGCAATACAATAGAATTTCTTAATAAATGCAGTGTGTCCGTTCAAATTACATAGGGCACAATAAACGGACTAATACGTATTCATACGTAGACATGTACATTAAAATGTACTTTAAGCAATAAACTATGGAGGACAATGCACACCATTTGATTTTATGTATTTATTAATATTTGCACTGTGTCCATTTTTCTTCATGTTGGTTACATTAAAAGTACAAATGTATTTTAGATTAAATTTATGGTAGGCTGTCTGTAACAATTAAAAATAATCTGTGGCCTTTGGATTGAATAATTTGCCTACCCCAGCTTAATATCTGTAGTCCAGGGTCGCCAACTCTTACGCATCTGGCGTGACACTCAGACTTTCTGACTCTCACGACCACGCAAGAAATCTTACAGCAAATCTATATTATTCCATTATAAACCTAAAATTAGCTACATCAAAAGCTATAGTTTGCAAACCTTACAGACTTACAAGGTAATGAAAGTGTTACATGCGTGTAAATGAGTGTGCAGACTTGTCTCGAATTGAAAATCTCACACCAGCCAGCTGATCATAGTTGAAAACCCTGGTATACAGTCCACCATGCAGTGTAATAATATTCAAAATGCTCAGATGACTGTACTTTCCTCTTATCAGGCTTGTGATATCACATGATCTTTGAAATAAATGCAACATCATTATTTAATAACATGTTATGTACAACATTATGAAAACTCATATAATAAACTCTAAGTGTTTTTGAGTATTTCTTCATCATCCTTAATTGAAAGTGAATTCATGTTTTTGTGCAGCAATTCATCATCGTTTCTTCCCTCAGAAATGTATGTGCACAATTCTCCTCCTGTAACAGATTTTCAAGGTTAAACACTTCTGCACAAAATAATTGAATTTAAAATGCATTTTGTTCATGCATACTGAAGGAGTACTTGTTTGGTTACTGAATCTTACCTCGTGTGCATGCTTGCATCTTTCCTTCTCTGGACTTTCTTTTATTTGATGCTGAAACGCCAGATGCTGTTCTGGTTAAGAAGTAAGGAGCACACAGGAAGTTAACAGAATCACACACTGTGACTTACAAAGGTCATTCTGCCATTTGTAAGACTTATTGCATCAAGCTTCCCACCTGTTTTCCCTATTGCCAATTTTTGGCAGGGTTACAGTTTTATATTTGCTGGGTTTGGGTTCTCTTCTACAGTCCGGTTCAGATTGCTTTGGTTTAACATGTGTGTTTGTACGAGCGTTCGTGTTTTCTCCAAATTGCTTTCTGCCTATAAAATAAATTCAAATGTCATGTTATTTAAACTGGCTGCGCAGCACAAAATAAATAGATTCCTTTCCAGTACTGAATTGTTGAGAATCAGTGACAGACCTTTGCTGATGCACCTGTGCAGCACATTCAGGTAATGCTGTTTCATGAGAGTCCGCATG